>NW_026291763.1:0-218563 GCF_023091745.1 Budorcas taxicolor
TTTCGAAGTTCCAGAGGTGAGGTGTGATCAGCATCGAGACGCCTCAGCGGAAATGGCCCTCATCTCGCCTGGAGGGAAGATCCTCCTGGATTTTCTCGAGTTGCCGCAGGTTTTCTCGAGTTACGACGGGGACCTCAGGACCCGCTCTTGTGGCCTCAGGAAAGGCCAGTCCCCGTGTGAGTTGCTAGGGGCCATCTCGGATTCCTCTCCCGTCCATGCCGGGGCCTAAGACCTTGTGTGGAGTCGGGGCCGGAACCTGAGGATTCCTCTCCAGTGTTGCCATGGATCTTTGGGTGCTTCTGAGTCTCCCCAGGGGAGTCAGGCCTCGTCTCGAGTGGGGCATGCACGTGCGCTTTCCTCCCGAGCTGCAGCAAGTAGTGTCACGCTTCCTGTCACCTGGATCAAGGGATCTGTGGTTTCCCTCGAGGCTTTCGATGGAGGCTTTCCCACGAGGCTTTCCCACAGGGCTGTGCCACGTGCCACCTTGGTGTGAGTCGATCCTCGGCCTGAAAGACGAGCCGGTGAAGGGATAAGAGGTTCCTCTGGAATGGACTGAGACATCTGGGGGACTCTTGGAATGGTGGCACGACCCTGGAGTTCCTCTCGCCGTTCCTGTTGAGAGGGCCTCCTCTTGAGATGCGACTGGAACGCCGGGAACTCTTTCCCGACGAAGCAGGGAAAGGATCCTCATCTCGAGCTACGAGGCGGAACGGGGCTCCTCTGGTTGTGGGCGGGACCCTCGTGTTTCCTCTCGAGTGGAGACGGGTATGTCGGGGAACTTGTTGATTTGCACCAAGGGTGTGAAGACCCTTGCAAAGTTCCAGAGGTGAGGTGTGATCAGCCTCGAGACGCCTCAGCGGAAACGGGGCCTCATCTCGCCTGGAGGGGAGAACCTCCTGGATTTCTCGAGTTGCGGCAGGTTTTCTCGAGTTACGACGGGGACCTCAGGGACCCGCTCTTGTGGCCTCAGGAAAGGCCAGTCCCCGTGCGAGTTGCTAGGGGCCATCTCGGGATTCCTCTCCCGTCCATGCCGCGGCCTCAGTCCTTGTGTGGAGTCGGGGCCGGAACTGAGGATTCCTCTCAGTGTTGCCATGGATCTTGGGGTGCTTCAGAGTCTCCCCAGGGGGAGTCAGGCCTCGTCTCGAGTGGGGGCATGCACGTACGCTTTCCTCCCGAGCTGCAGCAGTAGTGTCACGCTTCCTGTCAAGTGGATCAAGGGATCTGTGGCTTTCCATCGATGCTGTCCCTCGAGGCTTTCCCACGAGGCTTTCCCACAGGGCTGTGCCACGTGCCACCTTGGTGTGAGTAGATCCTCGGCGTGAAAGAAGAGCCGGTGAAGGGAAAAGAGGTTCCTCTGGAATGGACTGAGACATCTGGGGGACTCTTGGATCTCTGGCTCGACCCTGGAGTTCCTCTCGCCATTCCTGTTGAGAGGGCCTCCTCTTGAGATGCGACGGGAACGCCGGGAACTCTTTCGCGTCGAAGCATTGAAAGGATCCCACATCTCGAGCTACGAGGAGGAAACGGGGCTCCTCTGGATGTGGGCAGGAACCTCGTGTTTCCTCTCGAGTGGAGACGGGTATGTCGGGGAACTTCTTGATTTGCACCAAGGGTGTGAAGGACCCTTTCGAAGTTCCAGAGGTGAGGTGTGATCAGCCTCGAGACGCCTCAGCGGAAATGGGCCTCATCTCGCCTGGAGGGGAGAACCTCCTGGATTTTCTCGAGTTGCGGCAGGTCTTCTCCAGTTACGACGGGGACCTCAGGGACTCGAACTGTGGCCTCAGGAAAGGCCAGTCCCCGTGCGAGTTGCTAGGGGCCATCTCGGGATTCCTCTCCCGTCCATGCCGCGGTCTCAGTCCTTGTGTGGAGTCGGGGCCAGAACCTGAGGATTCCTCTCCAGTGTTGCCATGGATCTTGGGGTGCGTCTGAGTCTCCCCAGGGGAGTCAGGCCTCGTCTCGAGTGGGGGCATGCACGTGCGCTTTCCTCCGAGCTGCAGCAGTAGTGTCACGCTTCCTGTCACGTGGAACAAGGGATCTGTGGTTTCCCTCGAGGCCTTCGCTCGAGGCTTTCCCACGAGGCTTTCCCACAGGGCTGTGCCACGTGCCACCTTGGTGTGAGTCGATCCTCGGCGTGAAAGACGAGCCGGTGAAGGGAAAAGAGGTTCCTCTGGAATGGACTGAGACATCTGGGGGACTCTTGGAATGGTGGCACGACCCTGGAGTTCCTCTCGTCGATCCTCTTGAGAGGGCCTCCTCTTGAGATGCGACGAGAACGCCGGGAACTCTTTCCCGACGAAGCAGGGAAAGATTCCCTCATCTCGAGCTACGAGGCGGAAACGGGGCTCCTCTGGATGTGGGCGGGACCCTCGTGTTTCCTCTCGAGTGGAGACGGGTATGTCGGGGAACTTCTTGAGTTGCACCCAGGGTGTGAAGGACCCTTTCGAAGTTCCAGAGGTGAGGTGTGATTAGCCCCGAGAAGCCTCTGCGGCAATGGGCCTCCTCTCGCATGGAGGGGAGAACCTCCTGGATATTCTCGAGTTGCGGCAGGTCTTCTCGAGTTACGACGGGGACCTCAGGGACCCGCTCTGGTGGCCTCAGGAAGGGCCAGTCCCCATGTGAGTTGCTAGGGGCCATCTCGGGATTCCTCTCCCGTAGATGCCGGGGGCCTAAGACCTTGTGTGGAGTCGGGGCCGGAACCTGAGCATTCCTCTCCAGTGTTGACATGGATCTTGGGGTGCCTCTGAGTCTCCCCAGGGGAGTCAAGCCTCGTCTCGAGTGGGGGCATGCACGTGCGCTTCCCTCCCGAGCTGCAGCAGTAGGGTCACGTTTCCTGTCACGTGGATCAAGGGATCTGTGGCTTTCCCTCGAGGCTTTCCCTCGAGGCTTTCCCACGAGGCTTTCCCACAGGGCTGTGCCAAGTGCCACCTTGGTGTGAGTCGATCCTCGGCGTGAAAGACGAGCCAGTGAAGGGAAAAGAGGTTCCTCTGGAATGGACTGAGACATCTGGGGACTCTTGGAATGGTGGCACGACCCTGGAGATCCTCTCGCCGTTCCTGTTCAGAGGGCCTCCTCCTCAGTTGCGACGGGAATGCCGGGAATTCTTTCCCGACGAAGCAGGGAAAGGATCCCTCACCTCGAGCTACGAGGCGGAAACGGGGCTCCTCTGGATGTGGGCGGGACCCTCGTGTTTCCTCTCGAGTGGAGACGGGTATGTCGGGGAACTTCTTGAGTTGCACCCAGGGTGTGAAGGACCCTGTCGAAGTTCCAGATGTGAGGTGTGATTAGACCCGAGAAGCCTCTGTGGAAATGGGCCTCCTCTCGCATGTAGGTGAGAACCTCCTGGATTTTCTCGAGTTGCGCAGATCTTCTCGAGTTACGACGGGGACCTCAGGGACCCGCTCTGGTGGCCTCAGGAAGGGCCAGTCCCCATGCGAGTTGCTAGGGGCCATCTCGGGATTAGTCTCCCGTCGATGCCGGGGAATAAGGCCTTGTGTGGAGTCGGGGCCGGAATCTGAGCATTCCTCTCCAATGTTGACATGGATCTTGGGGTGCCTCTGAGTCTCCCCAGGGGAGTCAGGCCTCGTCTCGAGTGGGGGCATGCACGTGCGCTTCCCTCCCGAGCTGCAGCAGTAGTGTCACGCTTCCTGTCACGTGGATCAAGGGATCTGTGGCTTTCCCTCGAGGCTGTCCCTCGAGGCTTTCCCACGAGGCTTTCCCTCGAGGCTTTCCCACGAGGCTTTCCCACAGGGCTGTGCCACGTGCCACCTTGGTGGGAGTCTATCCTCGGCGTGAAAGACGAGCCGGTGAAGGGAAAAGTGGTTCCTCTGGAATGGACTGAGACATCAGGGGGACTCTTGGAGTGGTGGCACGACCCTGGAGTTACTCTCGCCGATCCTCTTGAGAGGGCCTCCTCTTGAGATGCGACGGGAACGCCGGGAACTCTTTCCCGACGAAGCAGGGAAAGGATCCCTCATCTCGAGCTACGAGGCGGAAACGGGGCTCCTCTGGATGTGGGCGGGACCCTCGTGTTTCCTCTCGAGTGGAGACGGGTATGTCGGGGAACTTCTTGATTTGCACCAAGGGTGTGAAGGAACCTTTCGAGGTTCCAGAGGTGAGGTGTGATCAGCCTCGAGACACCTCAGCGGAAATGGGCCTCATCTCTCCTGGAGGGGAGAACCTCCTGGATTTTCTCGAGTTGCGGCAGGTCTTCCCGAGTTATGAATGGGACCTAAGGGACCCGCTCTGGTGGCCTCAGGAAAGGCCAGTCCCCATGCGAGTTGCTAGGGGACCTCTCGGGATTTCTCTCCCATCAATTCCGGGGACTCAGTCCTTGTGTGGAGTCGGGCCGGAACCTGAGGATTCCTCTCCAGTGTTGCCATGGATCTTGGGGTGCTTCTGAGTCTCCCCAGGGGAGTCAGGCCTCGTCTCGAGTGGGGGCATGCACGTGCGCTTTCCTCCCGAGCTGCAGCAGTAGTGTCACGCTTCCTGTCACGTGGATCAAGGGATCTGTGGTTTCCCTCGAGGCTTTCGATGGAGGCTTTCCCACGAGGCTTTCCCACAGGGCTGTGCCACGTGCCACCTTGGTGTGAGTCGATCCTCGGCCTGAAAGACGAGCCGGTGAAGGGAAAAGAGGTTCCTCTGGAATGGACTGAGACATCTGGGGGACTCTTGGAATGGTGGCACGACCCTGGAGTTCCTCTCGCCGTTCCTGTTGAGAGGGCCTCCTCTTGAGATGCGACTGGAACGCCGGGAACTCTTTCCCGACGAAGCAGGGAAAGGATCCCTCATCTCGAGCTACGAGGCGGAAACGGGGCTCCTCTGGTTGTGGGCGGGACCCTCGTGTTTCCTCTCGAGTGGAGACGGGTATGTCGGGGAACTTGTTGATTTGCACCAAGGGTGTGAAGGACCCTTGCGAAGTTCCAGAGGTGAGGTGTGATCCGCCTCGAGACGCCTCAGCGGAAACGGGCCTCATCTCGCCTGGAGGGGAGAACCTCCTGGATTTTCTCGAGTTGCGACAGGTCTTCTCGAGTTACGACGGGGACCTCAGGGACCCGCTCTGGTGGCCTCAGGAAAGGCCAGTCCCCGTGCGAGTTGCTAGGGGCCATCTCGGGATTCCTCTCCCGTCCATGCCGGGGCCTAAGAACTTGTGTGGAGTCGGGGCCGGAACCTGAGGATTCCTCTCCAGTGTTGCCATGGATCTTGGGGTGCGTCTGAGTCTCTCCAGGGGAGTCAGGCCTCGTCTCGAGTGGGGGCATGCACGTGCGCTTTCCTCCGAGCTGCAGCAGTAGTGTCACGCTTCCTGTCCCGTGGAACAAGGGATCTGTGGTTTCCCTCGAGGCCTTCGCTCGAGGCTTTCCCACGAGGCTTTCCCACAGGGCTGTGCCACGTGCCACCTTGGTGTGAGTCGATCCTCGGCGTGAAAGACGAGCCGGTGAAGGGAAAAGAGGTTCCTCTGGAATGGACTGAGACATCTGGGGGACTCTTGGAATGGTGGTACGACCCTGGAGTTCCTCTCGTCGATCCTCTTGAGAGGGCCTCCTCTTGAGATGCGACGGGAACGCCGGGAACTCTTTCCCGACGAAGCAGGGAAAGGATCCCTCATCTCGAGCTACGAGCCGGAAACGGGGCTCCTCTGGATGTGGGCGGGACCCTCGTGTTTCCTCTCGAGTGGAGACGGGTATGTCGGGGAACTTCTTGATTTGCACCAAGGGTGTGAAAGACCCTTGCGAAGTTCCAGAGGTGAGGTGTGATCAGCCTCGAGACGCCTCAGCGGAAATGGGCCTCATCTCGCCTGGAGGGGAGAACCTCCTGGATTTTCTCGAGTTGCGGCAGGTCTTCTCGAGTTACGACGGGGACCTCAGGGACCCGCTCTGGTGGCCTCAGGAAAGGCCAGTCCCCGTGCGAGTTGCTAGGGGCCATCTCGGGATTCCTCTCCCATCCATGCCGGGGCCTAAGACCTTGTGTGGAATCGGGGTCGGAACCTGAGGATTCCTCTCCAGTGTTGCCATGGATCTTGGGGTGCTTCTGAGTCTCCCCAGGGGAGTCAGGCCTCGTCTCGAGTTGGGGCATGCACGTGCGCTTTCCTCCCGAGCTGCAGCAGTTGTGTCACGCTTCCTGTCACGTGGATCAAGGGATCTGTGGTTTCCCTCGAGGCTTTCGATGGAGGCTTTCCCAGGAGGCTTTCCCACAGGGCTGTGCCACGTGCCACCTTGGTGTGAGTCGATCCTCGGCGTGAAAGACGAGCCGGTGAAGGGAAAAGAGGTTCCTCTGGAATGGATTGAGACATCTGGGGGACTCTTGGAATGGTGGCACGACCCTGGAGTTCCTCTCGCCGTTCCTGTTGAGAGGGCCTCCTCTTGAGATGCGACTGGAACGCCGGGAACTCTTTCCCGACGAAGCAGGGAAAGGATCCCACATCTCGAGCTACGAGGCGGAAACGGGGCTCCTCTGGATGTGGGCGGGACCCACGTGTTTCCTCTCGAGTGGAGACGGGTATGTCGGGGAACTTGTTGATTTGCACCAAGGGTGTGAAGGACCCTTGCGAAGTTCCAGAGGTGAGGTGTGATCCGCCTCGAGACGCCTCAGCGGAAACGGGCCTCATCTCGCCTGGAGGGGAGAACCTCCTGGATTTTCTCGAGTTGCGACAGGTCTTCTCGAGTTACGACGGGGACCTCAGGGACCCGCTCTGGTGGCCTCAGGAAAGGCCAGTCCCCGTGCGAGTTGCTAGGGGCCATCTCGGGATTCCTCTCCCGTCCATGCCGGGGCCTAAGACCTTGTGTGGAGTCGGGGCCGGAACCTGAGGATTCCTCTCCAGTGTTGCCATGGATCTTGGGGTGCGTCTGAGTCTCCCCAGGGTAGTCAGGCCTCGTCTCGAGTGGGGGCATGCACGTGCGCTTTCCTCCGAGCTGCAGCAGTAGTGTCACGCTTCCTGTCCCGTGGAACAACGGATCTGTGGTTTCCCTCGAGGCCTTCGCTCGAGGCTTTCCCACGAGGCTTTCCCACAGGGCTGTGCCACGTGCCACCTTGGTGTGAGTCGATCCTCGGCGTGAAAGACGAGCCAGTGAAGGGAAAAGAGGTTCCTCTGGAATGGACTGAGACATCTGGGGGACTCTTGGAATGGTGGCACGACCCTGGAGTTCCTCTCGTCGATCCTCTTGAGAGGGCCTCCTCTTGAGATGCGACGGGAACGCCGGGAACTCTTTCCCGACGAAGCAGGGAAAGGATCCCTCATCTCGAGCTACGAGCCGGAAACGGGGCTCCTCTGGATGTGGGCGGGACCCTCGTGTTTCCTCTCGAGTGGAGACGGGTATGTCGGGGAACTTCTTGATTTGCACCAAGGGTGTGAAAGACCCTTGCGAAGTTCCAGAGGTGAGGTGTGATCAGCCTCGAGACGCCTCAGCGGAAATGGGCCTCATCTCGCCTGGAGGGGAGAACCTCCTGGATTTTCTCGAGTTGCGGCAGGTCTTCTCGAGTTACGACGGGGACCTCAGGGACCCGCTCTGGTGGCCTCAGGAAAGGCCAGTCCCCGTGCGAGTTGCTAGGGGCCATCTCGGGATTCCTCTCCCATCCATGCCGGGGCCTAAGACCTTGTGTGGAATCGGGGTCGGAACCTGAGGATTCCTCTCCAGTGTTGCCATGGATCTTGGGGTGCTTCTGAGTCTCCCCAGGGGAGTCAGGCCTCGTCTCGAGTTGGGGCATGCACGTGCGCTTTCCTCCCGAGCTGCAGCAGTTGTGTCACGCTTCCTGTCACGTGGATCAAGGGATCTGTGGTTTCCCTCGAGGCTTTCGATGGAGGCTTTCCCAGGAGGCTTTCCCACAGGGCTGTGCCACGTGCCACCTTGGTGTGAGTCGATCCTCGGCGTGAAAGACGAGCCGGTGAAGGGAAAAGAGGTTCCTCTGGAATGGACTGAGACATCTGGGGGACTCTTGGAATGGTGGCACGACCCTGGAGTTCCTCTCGCCGTTCCTGTTGAGAGGGCCTCCTCTTGAGATGCGACTGGAACGCCGGGAACTCTTTCCCGACGAAGCAGGGAAAGGATCCCTCATCTCGAGCTACGAGGCGGAAACGGGGCTCCTCTGGTTGTGGGCGGGACCCTCGTGTTTCCTCTCGAGTGGAGACGGGTATGTCGGGGAACTTGTTGATTTGCACCAAGGGTGTGAAGGACCCTTGCGAAGTTCCAGAGGTGAGGTGTGATCAGCCTCGAGACACCTCAGCGGAAATGGGCCTCATCTCGCCTGGAGGGGAGAACCTCCTGGATTTTCTCGAGTTGCGACAGGTTTTCTCGAGTTACGACGGGGACCTCAGGGACCCGCTCTTGTGGCCTCAGGAAAGGCCAGTCCCCGTGCGAGTTGCTAGGGGCCATCTCGGTATTCCTCTCCCATCCATGCCGGGGCCTAAGACCTTGTGTTGAATCGGGGTCGGAACCTGAGGATTCCTCTCCAGTGTTGCCATGGATCTTGGGGTGCTTCTGAGTCTCCCCAGGGGAGTCAGGCCTCGTCTCGAGTTGGGGCATGCACGTGCGCTTTCCTCCCGAGCTGCAGCAGTTGTGTCACGCTTCCTGTCACGTGGATCAAGGGATCTGTGGTTTCCCTCGAGGCTTTCGATGGAGGCTATCCCACGAGGCTTTCCCACAGGGCTGTGCCACGTGCCACCTTGGTGTGAGTCGATCCTCGGCCTGAAAGACGAGCCGGTGAAGGGAAAAGAGGTTCCTCTGAAATGGACTGAGACATCTGGGGGACTCTTGGAATGGTGGCACGACCCTGGAGTTCCTCTCGCCGTTCCTGTTGAGAGGGCCTCCTCTTGAGATGCGACTGGAACGCCGGGAACTCTTTCCCGACGAAGCAGGGAAAGGATCCCACATCTCGAGCTACGAGGCGGAAACGGGGCTCCTCTGGATGTGGGCGGGACCCACGTGTTTCCTTTCGAGTGGAGACGGGTATGTCGGGGAACTTGTTGATTTGCACCAAGGGTGTGAAGGACCCTTGCGAAGTTCCAGAGGTGAGGTGTGATCCGCCTCGAGACGCCTCAGCGGAAACGGGCCTCATCTCGCCTGGAGGGGAGAACCTCCTGGATTTTCTCGAGTTGCGACAGGTCTTCTCGAGTTACGACGGGGACCTCAGGGACCCGCTCTGGTGGCCTCAGGAAAGGCCAGTCCCCGTGCGAGTTGCTAGGGGCCATCTCGGGATTCCTCTCCCGTCCATGCCGGGGCCTAAGACCTTGTGTGGAGTCGGGGCCGGAACCTGAGGATTCCTCTCCAGTGTTGCCATGGATCTTGGGGTGCGTCTGAGTCTCCCCAGGGTAGTCAGGCCTCGTCTCGAGTGGGGGCATGCACGTGCGCTTTCCTCCGAGCTGCAGCAGTAGTGTCACGCTTCCTGTCCCGTGGAACAACGGATCTGTGGTTTCCCTCGAGGCCTTCGCTCGAGGCTTTCCCACGAGGCTTTCCCACAGGGCTGTGCCACGTGCCACCTTGGTGTGAGTCGATCCTCGGCGTGAAAGACGAGCCAGTGAAGGGAAAAGAGGTTCCTCTGGAATGGACTGAGACATCTGGGGGACTCTTGGAATGGTGGCACGACCCTGGAGTTCCTCTCGCCGTTCCTGTTGAGAGGGCCTCCTCTTGAGATGCGACGGGAACGCCGGGAACTCTTTCCCGACGAAGCAGGGAAAGGATCCCTCACCTCGAGCTACGAGGCGGAAACGGGGCTCCTCTGGATGTGGGCGGGACCCTCGTGTTTCCTCTCGAGTGGAGACGGGTATGTCGGGGAACTTCTTGAGTTGCACCAAGGGTGGGAAGGACCCTTTCGACATTCCTGAGGTGAGGTGTGATTAGCCCCGAGAAGCCTCTGCGGAAATGGGCCTCGTCTCGCCTGCAGGGGAGAACCTCCTGGATATTCTCGACTTGCGGCAGGTCTTCTCCAGTTACGACGGGGACCTCAGGGACCCGCTCTGGTGGCCTCAGGAGGGGCCAGTCCCCATGCGAGTTGCTAGGGGCCATCTCGGGATTCCTCTCCCGTCGATGCCGGGGCCTAAGACCTCGTGTGGAGTCGGTGCCGGAACCAGAGGATTCCTCTCCAGTGTTGACATGGATCTTGGGGTGCCTCTGAGTTTCCCCAGGGGAGTCAGGCCTCGTCTCGAGTGGGGGCATGCACGTGCGCTTTCCTCCCGAGCTGCAGCAGTAGGGTCACGCCTTCTGTCACGTAGATCAAGGGATCTGTGGCTTTCCCACGAGGCTTTCCCACAGGGCTGTGCCAAGTGCCACCTTGGTGTGAGTCGATCCTCGGCATGAAAGACGAGCCGTTGAAGGGAAAAGAGGTTCCTCTGGAATGGACTGAGACATCTCGGGGACTCTTGGAATGGTGGCACGACCCTGGAGTTCCTCTCGCCGTTCCTGTTGAGAGGGCCTCCTCCTCAGATGCAACGGGAATGCCGGGATTTCTTTCCCGACGAAGCAGGGAAAGGATCCCTCACCTCGAGCTCCGAGGCGGAAACGGGGCTCCTCTGGATGAGGGCGGGACCCTCGTGTTTCCTCTCGAGTGGAGACGGGTATGTCGGGGATCTTCTTGAGTTGCACCCAGGGTGTGAAGGACCCTTTCGAACTTCCAGAGGTGAGGTGTTATTAGCCCCGAGAAGCCTCTGCGGAAATGGGCCTCCTCTCGCATGGAGGGGAGAACCTCCTGGATTTTCTCGAGTTGGGGCAGGTCTTCTCGAGTTACGACGGGGACATCAGGGACCCGCTCTGTTGACCTCAGGAAGGGCCAGTCCACATGTGAGTTGCTATGGGCCATCTCGGGATTCCTCTCCCGTCGATGCCGGGGCCTAAGACCTTGTGTGGTGTCGGGGCCGGAACCTGAGCATTCCTCTCCAGTGTTGCCATGGATCTTGGGGTGCTTCTGAGTCTCCCCAGGGGAGTCAGGCCTCGTCTCGAGTGGGGGCATTCACGTGCGCTTTCCTCCCGAGCTGCAGCAGTAGTATCAGGCTTCCTGTCACGTGGAACAAGGGATCTGTGGTTTCCCTCGAGGCTTTCGCTCGAGGCTTTCCCACGAGGCTTTCCCACAGGGCTGTGCCACGTGCCACCTTGGTGTGAGTCGATCCTCGGCGTGAAAGACGAGCCGGTGAAGGGAAAAGAGGTTCCTCTGGAATGGACTGAGACATCTGGGGCACTCTTGGAATGGTGGCACGACCCTGGAGTTCCTCTCGCCGTTCCTGTTGAGAGGGCCTCCTCTTGAGATGCGACTGGAACGCCGGGAACTCTTTCCCGACGAAGCAGGGAAAGGATCCCACATCTCGAGCTACGAGGCGGAAACGGGGCTCCTCTGGATGTGGGCGGGACCCACGTGTTTCCTCTCGAGTGGAGACGGGTATGTCGGGGAACTTGTTGATTTGCACCAAGGGTGTGAAGGACCCTTGCGAAGTTCCAGAGGTGAGGTGTGATCCGCCTCGAGACGCCTCAGCGGAAACGGGCCTCATCTCGCCTGGAGGGGAGAACCTCCTGGATTTTCTCGAGTTGCGACAGGTCTTCTCGAGTTACGACGGGGACCTCAGGGACCCGCTCTGGTGTCCTCAGGAAAGGCCAGTCCCCGTGCGAGTTGCTAGGGGCCATCTCGGGATTCCTCTCCCGTCCATGCCGGGGCCTAAGACCTTGTGTGGAGTCGGGGCCGGAACCTGAGGATTCCTCTCCAGTGTTGCCATGGATCTTGGGGTGCTTCTGAGTCTCCCCAGGGGAGTCAGGCCTCGTCTCGAGTTGGGGCATGCACGTGCGCTTTCCTCCCGAGCTCCAGCAGTTGTGTCACGCTTCCTGTCACGTGGATCAAGGGATCTGTGGTTTCCCTCGAGGCTTTCGATGGAGGCTTTCCCAGGAGGCTTTCCCACAGGGCTGTGCCACGTGCCACCTTGGTGTGAGTCGATCCTCGGCGTGAAAGACGAGCCGGTGAAGGGAAAAGAGGTTCCTCTGGAATGGACTGAGACATCTGGGGGACTCTTGGAATGGTGGCACGACCCTGGAGTTCCTCTCGCCGTTCCTGTTGAGAGGGCCTCCTCTTGAGATGCGACTGGAACGCCGGGAACTCTTTCCCGACGAAGCAGGGAAAGGATCCCTCATCTCGAGCTACGAGGCGGAAACGGGGCTCCTCTGGTTGTGGGCGGGACCCTCGTGTTTCCTCTCGAGTGGAGACGGGTATGTCGGGGAACTTGTTGATTTGCACCAAGGGTGTGAAGGACCCTTGCGAAGTTCCAGAGGTGAGGTGTGATCAGCCTCGAGACACCTCAGCGGAAATGGGCCTCATCTCGCCTGGAGGGGAGAACCTCCTGGATTTTCTCGAGTTGCGACAGGTTTTCTCGAGTTACGACGGGGACCTCAGGGACCCGCTCTTGTGGCCTCAGGAAAGTCCAGTCCCCGTGCGAGTTGCTAGGGGCCATCTCGGTATTCCTCTCCCATCCATGCCGGGGCCTAAGACCTTGTGTTGAATCGGGGTCGGAACCTGAGGATTCCTCTCCAGTGTTGCCATGGATCTTGGGGTGCTTCTGAGTCTCCCCAGGGGAGTCAGGCCTCGTCTCGAGTTGGGGCATGCACGTGCGCTTTCCTCCCGAGCTGCAGCAGTTGTGTCACGCTTCCTGTCACGTGGATCAAGGGATCTGTGGTTTCCCTCGAGGCTTTCGATGGAGGCTTTCCCACGAGGCTTTCCCACAGGGCTGTGCCACGTGCCACCTTGGTGTGAGTCGATCCTCGGCCTGAAAGACGAGCCGGTGAAGGGAAAAGAGGTTCCTCTGAAATGGACTGAGACATCTGGGGGACTCTTGGAATGGTGGCACGACCCTGGAGTTCCTCTCGCCGTTCCTGTTGAGAGGGCCTCCTCTTGAGATGCGACTGGAACGCCGGGAACTCTTTCCCGACGAAGCAGGGAAAGGATCCCACATCTCGAGCTACGAGGCGGAAACGGGGCTCCTCTGGATGTGGGCGGGACCCACGTGTTTCCTCTCGAGTGGAGACGGGTATGTCGGGGAACTTGTTGATTTGCACCAAGGGTGTGAAGGACCCTTGCGAAGTTCCAGAGGTGAGGTGTGATCCGCCTCGAGACGCCTCAGCGGAAACGGGCCTCATCTCGCCTGGAGGGGAGAACCTCCTGGATTTTCTCGAGTTGCGACAGGTCTTCTCGAGTTACGACGGGGACCTCAGGGACCCGCTCTGGTGGCCTCAGGAAAGGCCAGTCCCCGTGCGAGTTGCTAGGGGCCATCTCGGGATTCCTCTCCCGTCCATGCCGGGGCCTAAGACCTTGTGTGGAGTCGGGGCCGGAACCTGAGGATTCCTCTCCAGTGTTGCCATGGATCTTGGGGTGCGTCTGAGTCTCCCCAGGGTAGTCAGGCCTCGTCTCGAGTGGGGGCATGCACGTGCGCTTTCCTCCGAGCTGCAGCAGTAGTGTCACGCTTCCTGTCCCGTGGAACAACGGATCTGTGGTTTCCCTCGAGGCCTTCGCTCGAGGCTTTCCCACGAGGCTTTCCCACAGGGCTGTGCCACGTGCCACCTTGGTGTGAGTCGATCCTCGGCGTGAAAGACGAGCCAGTGAAGGGAAAAGAGGTTCCTCTGGAATGGACTGAGACATCTGGGGGACTCTTGGAATGGTGGCACGACCCTGGAGTTCCTCTCGCCGTTCCTGTTGAGAGGGCCTCCTCTTGAGATGCGACGGGAACGCCGGGAACTCTTTCCCGACGAAGCAGGGAAAGGATCCCTCACCTCGAGTTACGAGGCGGAAACGGGGCTCCTCTGGATGTGGGCGGGACCCTCGTGTTTCCTCTCGAGTGGAGACGGGTATGTCGGGGAACTTCTTGAGTTGCACCAAGGGTGGGAAGGACCCTTTCGACATTCCTGAGGTGAGGTGTGATTAGCCCCGAGAAGCCTCTGCGGAAATGGGCCTCGTCTCGCCTGCAGGGGAGAACCTCCTGGATATTCTCGAGTTGCGGCAGGTCTTCTCCAGTTACGACGGGGACCTCAGGGACCCGCTCTGGTGGCCTCAGGAGGGGCCAGTCCCCATGCGAGTTGCTAGGGGCCATCTCGGGATTCCTCTCACGTCGATGCCGGGGCCTAAGACCTCGTGTGGAGTCGGTGCCGGAACCAGAGGATTCCTCTCCAGTGTTGACATGGATCTTGGGGTGCCTCTGAGTTTCCCCAGGGGAGTCAGGCCTCGTCTCGAGTGGGGGCATGCACGTGCGCTTTCCTCCCGAGCTGCAGCAGTAGGGTCACGCCTTCTGTCACGTAGATCAAGGGATCTGTGGCTTTCCCACGAGGCTTTCCCACAGGGCTGTGCCAAGTGCCACCTTGGTGTGAGTCGATCCTCGGCATGAAAGACGAGCCGGTGAAGGGAAAAGAGGTTCCTCTGGAATGGACTGAGACATCTCGGGGACTCTTGGAATGGTGGCACGACCCTGGAGTTCCTCTCGCCGTTCCTGTTGAGAGGGCCTCCTCCTCAGATGCAACGGGAATGCCGGGATTTCTTTCCCGACGAAGCAGGGAAAGGATCCCTCACCTCGAGCTCCGAGGCGGAAACGGGGCTCCTCTGGATGAGGGCGGGACCCTCGTGTTTCCTCTCGAGTGGAGACGGGTATGTCGGGGATCTTCTTGAGTTGCACCCAGGGTGTGAAGGACCCTTTCGAACTTCCAGAGGTGAGGTGTTATTAGCCCCGAGAAGCCTCTGCGGAAATGGGCCTCCTCTCGCATGGAGGGGAGAACCTCCTGGATTTTCTCGAGTTGGGGCAGGTCTTCTCGAGTTACGACGGGGACATCAGGGACCCGCTCTGTTGACCTCAGGAAGGGCCAGTCCACATGTGAGTTGCTATGGGCCATCTCGGGATTCCTCTCCCGTCGATGCCGGGGCCTAAGACCTTGTGTGGTGTCGGGGCCGGAACCTGAGCATTCCTCTCCAGTGTTGCCATGGATCTTGGGGTGCTTCTGAGTCTCCCCAGGGGAGTCAGGCCTCGTCTCGAGTGGGGGCATGCACGTGCGCTTTCCTCCCGAGCTGCAGCAGTAGTATCAGGCTTCCTGTCACGTGGAACAAGGTATCTGTGGTTTCCCTCGAGGCTTTCGCTCGAGGCTTTCCCACGAGGCTTTCCCACAGGGCTGTGCCACGTGCCACCTTGGTGTGAGTCGATCCTCGGCGTGAAAGACGAGCCGGTGAAGGGAAAAGAGGTTCCTCTGGAATGGACTGAGACATCTGGGGCACTCTTGGAATGGTGGCACGACCCTGGAGTTCCTCTCGCCGTTCCTGTTGAGAGGGCCTCCTCTTGAGATGCGACTGGAACGCCGGGAACTCTTTCCCGACGAAGCAGGGAAAGGATCCCACATCTCGAGCTACGAGGCGGAAACGGGGCTCCTCTGGATGTGGGCGGGACCCACGTGTTTCCTCTCGAGTGGAGACGGGTATGTCGGGGAACTTGTTGATTTGCACCAAGGGTGTGAAGGACCCTTGCGAAGTTCCAGAGGTGAGGTGTGATCCGCCTCGAGACGCCTCAGCGGAAACGGGCCTCATCTCGCCTGGAGGGGAGAACCTCCTGGATTTTCTCGAGTTGCGACAGGTCTTCTCGAGTTACGACGGGGACCTCAGGGACCCGCTCTGGTGGCCTCAGGAAAGGCCAGTCCCCGTGCGAGTTGCTAGGGGCCATCTCGGGATTCCTCTCCCGTCCATGCCGGGGCCTAAGACCTTGTGTTGAGTCGGGGCCGGAACCTGAGAATTCCCTCTCCAGTGTTGCCATGGATCTTGGGGTGCTTCTGAGTCTCTCCAGGAGAGTCAGGCCTCGTCTCGAGTGGGGGCATGCACGTGCGCTTTCCTCCCGCGCTGCAGCAGTAGTGTCACGCTTCCTGTCACGTGGATCAAGGGATCTGTGGTTTCCCTCCAGGCTTTTGCTCCAGGCTTTCACACGAGGCTTCCCACAGGGCTGTGCCACGTGCCACCTTGTTGGGAGTCGATCCTCGGCGTGAAAGACGAGCCGGTGAAGGGAAAAGAGGTTCCTCTGGAATGGACTGAGACATCTGGGGGACTCTTGGAATGGTGGCACGACCCTGGAGTTCCTCTCGCCGTTCCTGTTGAGAGGGCCTCCTCTTGAGATGCGACGGGAACGCCGGGAATTCTTTCCCGACGAAGCAGGGAAAGGATCCCTCACCTCGAGCTACGAGGCGGAAACGGGGCTCCTCTGGATGTGGGCGGGACCCTCGTGTTTCCTCTCGAGTGGAGACGGGTATGTCGGGGAACTTCTTGAGTTGCACCAAGGGTGGGAAGGACCCTTTCGACATTCCTGAGGTGAGGTGTGATTAGCCCCGAGAAGCCTCTGCGGAAATGGGCCTCGTCTCGCCTGCAGGGGAGAACCTCCTGGATATTCTCGAGTTGCGGCAGGTCTTCTCCAGTTACGACGGGGACCTCAGGGACCCGCTCTGGTGGCCTCAGGAGGGGCCAGTCCCCATGCAAGTTGCTAGGGGCCATCTCGGGATTCCTCTCGCGACGATGCCGGGGCCTAAGACCTCGTGTGGAGTCGGTGCCGGAAACAGAGGATTCCTCTCCAGTGTTGACATGGATCTTGGGGTGCCTCTGAGTTTCCCCAGGGGACTCAGGCCTCGTCTCGAGTGGGGGCATGCACGTGCGCTTCCCTCCCGAGCTGCAGCAGTAGGGTCACGCCTTCTGTCACGTAGATCAAGGGATCTGTGGCTTTCCCTCGAGGATTTCCCTCTAGGCATTCCCACGAAGCTTTCCCACAGGGCTGTGCCACGTGCCACCTTGGTGTGAGTCGATCCTCGGCGTGAAAGACGAGCCGGTGAAGGGAAAAGAGGTTCCTCTGGAATGGACTGAGACATCTCGGGGACTCTTGGAATGGTGGCACGACCCTGGAGTTCCTCTCGCCGTTCCTGTTGAGAGGGCCTCCTCCTCAGATGCAACGGGAAGCCGGGAATTATTTCCCGACGAAGCAGGGAAAGGATACCTCACCTCGAGCTCCGAGGCGGAAACGGGGCTCCTCTGAATGAGGACGAGACCCTCGTGTTTCCTCTCGAGTGGAGACGGGTATGTCGGGGAACTTCTTGAGTTGCACCCAGGGTGTGAAGGACACTGTCGAAGTTCCAGAGGGGAGCTGTGATCAGCCTCGAGAAGCCTCTGCGGAAATGGGCCTCATCTCGCATGGAGGGGAGAACCTCCTGGATTTTCTCGAGTTGGGGCAGGTCTTCTCGAGTTACAACAGGGACATCAGGGACCCGCTCTGTTGACCTCAGGAAGGGCCAGTCCCCATGTGAGTTGCTAGGGGCCATCTCGGGATTCCTCTCCCGTCGATGCCGGGGCCTAAGACCTTGTGTGGAGTCGGGGCTGGAACCTGAGCATTCCTCTCCAGTGTTGACATGGATCTTGGGGTGCCTCTGAGTCTCCCCAAGGGAGTCAAGCCTCGTCTCGAGTTGGGGAATGCACGTGCGCTTCCCTCCCGAGCTTCAGCAGTAGGGTCACGCTTCCTGTCACGTGGATCAAGGGATCTGTGGCTTTCCCTCGAGGCTTTCCCTCGAGGCTTTCCCTCGAGGCTTTCCCACAGGGCTGTGCCAAGTGCCACCTTGGTGTGAGTCGATCCTCGGCATGAAAGACGAGCCGGTGAAGGGAAAAGAGGTTCCTCTGGAATGGACTGAGACATCTGGGGGACTCTTGGAATGGTGGCACGACCCTGGAGTTCCTCTCGCCGTTCCTGTTGAGAGGGCCTCCTCTTGAGATGCGACGGGAACGCCGGGAATTCTTTCCCGAAGAAGCAGGGAAAGGATTCCTCACCTCGAGCTACCAGGCGGAAACGGGGCTCCTCTGGATGTGGGCGGGACCCTCGTGTTTCCTCTCCAGTGGAGAAGGGTATGTCGGGGAACTTCTTGAGTTGCACCAAGGGTGGGAAGGACCCTTTCGACGTTCCAGAGGTGAGGTTTGATTAGCCCCGAGAAGCCTCTGTGGAAATGGGCCTCATCTCGCCTGCAGGGGAGAACCTCCTGGATATTCTCGAGTTGCGGCAGGTCTTCTCGAGTTACGACGGGGACCTCAGGGTCCCGCTCTGGTCGCCTCAGGAAGGGCCAGTCCCCATGCGAGGTGCTAGGGGCCATCTCGGGATTCCTCTCCCGTCGATGGCGGGGCCTAAGACCTTGTGTGGAGTCGGGGTCGGAACCTCAGCATTCCTCTCCAGTGTTGACATGGATCTTGGGGTGCCTCTGAGTCTCCCCAGGGGAGTCAGGCTTCGTCTCGAAGGGGGGCATGCACGTGCGCATTCCTCCCGAGCTGCAGTTGTAGGGTCACGCTTCCTGTCACATGGATCAAGGGATCTGTGGCTTTCCCTCGAGGCTTTCCCTCGAGGCTTTCCCACGAGGCTTTCCCACAGGGCTGTGCCAAGTGCCACGTTGGTGTGAGTCGATCCTCGGCGTGAAAGACGAGCCGTTGAAGGGAAAAGAGATTCATCTGGAATGGACTGAGACATCTGCGGGGCTCTTGGAATGGTGGCACGACCCTGCAGTTCCTCTCGCCTTCCTGTTGAGAGGGCCTCCTCTTGAGATGCGACGGGAACGCCGGGAATTCTTTCCCGACGAAGCAGGGAAAGGATCACTCACCTCGAGCTCCGAGGCGGAAACGGGGCTCCTCTGGATGAGGGCGGGACCCTCGTGTTTCCTCTCGAGTGGAGACGAGTATGTCGGGGAACTTCTTGAGTTGCACCCAGGGTGTGAAGGACCCTTTCGAAGTTCCAGAGGTGAGGTGTGATTAGCCCCGAGAAGCCTCTGCGGCAAACGGCCTCCTCTCGCATGGAGGGGAGAACCTCCTGGATTTTCTCGAGTTGCGGCAGGTCTTCTCGAGTTACGACGGGGACCTCAGGGACCCGCTCTGGTGGCCTCAGGAAGGGCCAGTCCCCATGTGAGTTGCTAGGGGCCATCTCGGGATTCCTCTCCCGTAGATGCCGGGGCCTAAGACCTTGTGTGGAGTCGGGGCCGGAACCTGAGCATTCCTCTCCAGTGTTGACATGGATCTTGGGGTGCCTCTGAGTCTACCCAGGGGAGTCAAGCCTCGTCTCGAGTGGGGGCATGCACGTGCGCTTCCCTCCCGAGCTGCAGCAGAAGGGTCACGCTTCCTGTCACGTGGATAAAGGGATCTGTGGCTTTCCCACGAGGCTTTCCCACAGGGCTGTGCCAAGTGCCACCTTGGTGTGAGTCGATCCTCGGCGTGAAAGACGAGCCGGTGAAGGGAAAAGAGGTTCCTCTGGAATGGACTGAGACATCTGGGGGACTCTTGGAATGGTGGCACGACCCTGGAGTTCCTCTCGCCGTTCCTGTTGAGAGGGCCTCCTCCTCAGATGCAACGGGAATGCCGGGAATTCTTTCCCGACGAAGCAGGGAAAGGATCCCTCACCTCGAGCTCCGAGGCAGAAACGGGGCTCCTCTGGATGAGGGCAGGACCCTCGTGTTTCCTCTCCAGTGGAGACGGGTATGTCGGGGAACTTCTTGAGTTGCACCCAGGGTGTGAAGGACCCTTTCGAAGTTCCAAAGGTGAGGTGTTATTAGCCCCGAGAAGCCTCTGCGGAAATGGGCCTCCTCTCGCATGGAGGGGAGAACATCCTGGATTTTCTCGAGTTGGGGCAGGTCTTCTCGAGTTACGACGGGGACCTCAGGGACCCGCTCTGTTGACCTCAGGAAGGACCAGTCCCCATGTGAGTTGCTAGGGGCCATCTCGGGATTCCTCTCCCGTCGATGCCGGGGCCTAAGACCTTGTGTGCAGTCGGGGCCGGAACCTGAGCATTCCTCTCCAGTGTTGACATGGATCTTGGGGTGCCTCTGAGTCTCCCCAAGGGAGTCAAGCCTCGTCTCGAGTGGGGGAATGCACGTGCGCTTCCCTCCCGAGCTTCAGCAGTAGGGTCACGCTTCCTGTCACGTGGATCAAGGGATCTGTGGCTTTCCCTCGAGGCTTTCCCTCGAGGCTTTCCCACAAGGCTTTCCCACAGGGCTGTGCCACGTGCCACCTTGGTGTGAGTCTATCCTCGGCGTGAAAGACGAGCCGGTGAACAGTAACGAGGTTCCTCTGGAATGGACTGAGACATCTGGGGGACTCTTGGAATGGTGGCACGACCCTGGAGTTCCTCTCGCCGTTCCTGTTCAGAGGGCCTCCTCCTCAGATGCAACGGGAATGCCGGGAATTCTTTCCCGACGAAGCAGGGAAAGGATCCCTCACCTCGAGCTACGAGGCGGAAACGGGGCTCCTCTGGATGTGGGCGGGACCCTCGTGTTTCCTCTCGAGTGGAGACGGGTATGTTGGGGAACTTCTTGAGTTGCACCCAGGGTGTGAAGGACCCTTTCGAAGTTCCAGAGGTGAGGTGTGATTAGCCCCGAGAAGCCTCTGCGGCAATCGGCCTCCTCTCGCATGGAGGGGAGAACCTCCTGGATTTTCTCGAGTTGCGGCAGGTCTTCTCGAGTTACGACGGGGACCACAGGGACCCGCTCTGGTGGCCTCAGGAAGGGCCAGTCCCCATGCGAGTTGCTAGGGGCCATCTCGGGATTACTCTCCCGTCGATGCCGGGGAATAAGGCCTTGTGTGGAGTCGGGGCCGGAACCTGAGCATTCCTCTCCAATGTTGACATGGATCTTGGGGTGCCTCTGAGTATCCCCAGGGGAGTCAGGCCTCGTCTCGAGTTGGGGCATGCATGTGCGCTTCCCTCCCGAGCTGTAGCAGAAGGGTCACGCTTCCTGTCACGTGGATAAAGGGATCTGTGGCTTTCCCTCGAGGCTTTCCCTCGAGGCTTTCCCACGAGGCTTTCCCACAGGGCTGTGCCAAGTGCCACCTTGGTGTGAGTCGATCCTCGGCGTGAACGACGAGCCGGTGAAGGGAAAAGAGGTTCCTCTGGAATGGACTGAGACATCTGGGGGACCCTTGGAATGGTGGCACGACCCTGGAGTTCCTCTCGCCGTTCCTGTTGAGAGGGCCTCCTCCTCAGATGCAACGGGAATGCCGGGAATTCTTTCCCGACGAAGCAGGGAAAGGATCCCTCACCTCGAGCTACGAGGCGGAAACGGGGCTCCTCTGGATGTGGGCGGGACCCTCGTGTTTCCTCTCGAGTGGAGACGGGTATGTCGGGGAACTTCTTTAGTTGCACCCAGGGTGTGAAGGACCCTTTCGAAGTTCCAGAGGTGAGGTGTGATTAGCCCCGAGAAGCCTCTGCGGAAATGGGCCTCCTCTCGCATGGAGGGGAGAACCTCCTGGATTTTCTCGAGTTGCGGCAGGTCTTCTCGAGTTACGACGGGGACCTCAGGGACCCGCTCTGGTGGCCTCAGGAAGGGCCAGTCCCCATGTGAGTTGCTAGGGGCCATCTCGGGATTCCTCTCCCGTAGATGCCGGGGCCTAAGACCTTGTGTGGAGTCGGGGCTGGAACCTGAGCATTACTCTCCAGTGTTGACATGGATCTTGGGGTGCCTCTGAGTCTCCCCAGGGGAGTCAAGCCTCGTCTCGAGTGGGGGCATGCACGTGCGCTTCCCTCCCGAGCTGCAGCAGTAGGGTCACGATTCCTGTCACGTGGATCAAGGGATCTGTGGCTTTCCCTCGAGGCTTTCCCTCGAGGCTTTCCCACGAGGCTTTCCCACAGGGCTGTGCCAAGTGCCAGCTTGGTGTGAGTCGGTCCTCGGCGTGAAAGACGAGCCGGTGAAGGGAAAAGAGGTTCCTCTGGAATGGACTGAGACATCTGGGGGACTCTTGGAATGGTGGCACGACCCTGGAGTTCCTCTCGCCGTTCCTGTTGAGAGGGTCTCCTCCTCAGATGCGACAGGTACGCCGGGAATTCTTTCCCGACGAAGCAGGGAAAGGATCACTCACCTCGAGCTACGAGGCGGAAACGGGGCTCCTCTGGATGTGGGCGGGACCCTCGTGTTTCCTCTTGAGTGGAGAGGGGTATGTCGGGGAACTTCTTGAGTTGCACCCAGGGTGTGAAGGACCCTTTCGAAGTTCCAGAGGTGAGGTGTGATTAGCCCCGAGAAGCCTCTGCGGCAAACGGCCTCCTCTCGCATGGAGGGGAGAACCTCCTGGATTTTCTCGAGTTGCGGCAGGTCTTCTCGAGTTACGACGGGGACCTCAGGGACCCGCTCTGGTGGCCTCAGGAAGGGCCAGTCCCCATGTGAGTTGCTAGGGGCCATCTCGGGATTCCTCTCCCGTAGATGCCGGGGCCTAAGACCTTGTGTGGAGTCGGGGCCGGAACCTGAGCATTCCTCTCCAGTGTTGACATGGATCTTGGGGTGCCTCTGAGTCTACCCAGGGGAGTCAAGCCTCGTCTCGAGTGGGGGCATGCACGTGCGCTTCCCTCCCGAGCTGCAGCAGAAGGGTCACGCTTCCTGTCACGTGGATAAAGGGATCTGTGGCTTTCCCACGAGGCTTTCCCACAGGGCTGTGCCAAGTGCCACCTTGGTGTGAGTCGATCCTCGGCGTGAAAGACGAGCCGGTGAAGGGAAAAGAGGTTCCTCTGGAATGGACTGAGACATCTGGGGGACTCTTGGAATGGTGGCACGACCCTGGAGTTCCTCTCGCCGTTCCTGTTGAGAGGGCCTCCTCCTCAGATGCAACGGGAATGCCGGGAATTCTTTCCCGACGAAGCAGGGAAAGGATCCCTCACCTCGAGCTCCGAGGCAGAAACGGGGCTCCTCTGGATGAGGGCAGGACCCTCGTGTTTCCTCTCCAGTGGAGACGGGTATGTCGGGGAACTTCTTGAGTTGCACCCAGGGTGTGAAGGACCCTTTCGAAGTTCCAAAGGTGAGGTGTTATTAGCCCCGAGAAGCCTCTGCGGAAATGGGCCTCCTCTCGCATGGAGGGGAGAACATCCTGGATTTTCTCGAGTTGGGGCAGGTCTTCTCGAGTTACGACGGGGACCTCAGGGACCCGCTCTGTTGACCTCAGGAAGGACCAGTCCCCATGTGAGTTGCTAGGGGCCATCTCGGGATTCCTCTCCCGTCGATGCCGGGGCCTAAGACCTTGTGTGCAGTCGGGGCCGGAACCTGAGCATTCCTCTCCAGTGTTGACATGGATCTTGGGGTGCCTCTGAGTCTCCCCAAGGGAGTCAAGCCTCGTCTCGAGTGGGGGAATGCACGTGCGCTTCCCTCCCGAGCTTCAGCAGTAGGGTCACGCTTCCTGTCACGTGGATCAAGGGATCTGTGGCTTTCCCTCGAGGCTTTCCCTCGAGGCTTTCGCACGAGGCTTTCCCACAGGGCTGTGCCAAGTGCCACCTTGGTGTGAGTCGATCCTCGGCGTGAAAGATGAGCCGGTGAAGGGAAAAGAGGTTCCTCTGGAATGGACTGAGACATCTGGGGGACTCTTGGAATGGTGGCACGACCCTGGAGTTCCTCTCGCCGTTCCTGTTGAGAGGGCCTCCTCTTCAGATGTTAAGGGAACGCCGGGAATTCTTTCCCGACGAAGCAGGGAAAGGATCCCTCACCTCGAGCTACGAGGCGGAAACGGGGCTCCTCTGGATGTGGGCGGGACCCTCGTGTTTCCTCTCGAGTGGAGACGGGTATGTCGGGGAACTTCTTGAGTTGCACCCAGGGTGTGAAGGACCCTTTCGAAGTTCCAGAGGTGAGGTGTGATTAGCCCCGAGAAGCCTCTGCGGAAATGGGCCTCCTCTCGCATGGAGGGGAGAACCTCCTGGATTTTCTCGAGTTGCGGCAGGTCTTCTCGAGTTACGACGGGGACCTCAGGGACCCGCTCTGGTGGCCTCAGGAAGGGCCAGTCCCCATGTGAGTTGCTAGGGGCCATCTCGGGATTCCTCTCCCGTAGATGCCGGGGCCTAAGACCTTGTGTGGAGTCGGGGCTGGAACCTGAGCATTACTCTCCAGTGTTGACATGGATCTTGGGGTGCCTCTGAGTCTCCCCAGGGGAGTCAAGCCTCGTCTCGAGTGGGGGCATGCACGTGCGCTTCCCTCCCGAGCTGCAGCAGTAGGGTCACGATTCCTGTCACGTGGATCAAGGGATCTGTGGCTTTCCCTCGAGGCTTTCCCTCGAGGCTTTCCCACGAGGCTTTCCCACAGGGCTGTGCCAAGTGCCAGCTTGGTGTGAGTCGGTCCTCGGCGTGAAAGACGAGCCGGTGAAGGGAAAAGAGGTTCCTCTGGAATGGACTGAGACATCTGGGGGACTCTTGGAATGGTGGCACGACCCTGGAGTTCCTCTCGCCGTTCCTGTTGAGAGGGTCTCCTCCTCAGATGCGACAGGTACGCCGGGAATTCTTTCCCGACGAAGCAGGGAAAGGATCACTCACCTCGAGCTACGAGGCGGAAACGGGGCTCCTCTGGATGTGGGCGGGACCCTCGTGTTTCCTCTTGAGTGGAGAGGGGTATGTCGGGGAACTTCTTGAGTTGCACCCAGGGTGTGAAGGACCCTTTCGAAGTTCCAGAGGTGAGGTGTGATTAGCCCCGAGAAGCCTCTGCGGCAAACGGCCTCCTCTCGCATGGAGGGGAGAACCTCCTGGATTTTCTCGAGTTGCGGCAGGTCTTCTCGAGTTACGACGGGGACCTCAGGGACCCGCTCTGGTGGCCTCAGGAAGGGCCAGTCCCCATGTGAGTTGCTAGGGGCCATCTCGGGATTCCTCTCCCGTAGATGCCGGGGCCTAAGACCTTGTGTGGAGTCGGGGCCGGAACCTGAGCATTCCTCTCCAGTGTTGACATGGATCTTGGGGTGCCTCTGAGTCTACCCAGGGGAGTCAAGCCTCGTCTCGAGTGGGGGCATGCACGTGCGCTTCCCTCCCGAGCTGCAGCAGAAGGGTCACGCTTCCTGTCACGTGGATAAAGGGATCTGTGGCTTTCCCACGAGGCTTTCCCACAGGGCTGTGCCAAGTGCCACCTTGGTGTGAGTCGATCCTCGGCGTGAAAGACGAGCCGGTGAAGGGAAAAGAGGTTCCTCTGGAATGGACTGAGACATCTGGGGGACTCTTGGAATGGTGGCACGACCCTGGAGTTCCTCTCGCCGTTCCTGTTGAGAGGGCCTCCTCCTCAGATGCAACGGGAATGCCGGGAATTCTTTCCCGACGAAGCAGGGAAAGGATCCCTCACCTCGAGCTCCGAGGCAGAAACGGGGCTCCTCTGGATGAGGGCAGGACCCTCGTGTTTCCTCTCCAGTGGAGACGGGTATGTCGGGGAACTTCTTGAGTTGCACCCAGGGTGTGAAGGACCCTTTCGAAGTTCCAAAGGTGAGGTGTTATTAGCCCCGAGAAGCCTCTGCGGAAATGGGCCTCCTCTCGCATGGAGGGGAGAACATCCTGGATTTTCTCGAGTTGGGGCAGGTCTTCTCGAGTTACGACGGGGACCTCAGGGACCCGCTCTGTTGACCTCAGGAAGGACCAGTCCCCATGTGAGTTGCTAGGGGCCATCTCGGGATTCCTCTCCCGTCGATGCCGGGGCCTAAGACCTTGTGTGCAGTCGGGGCCGGAACCTGAGCATTCCTCTCCAGTGTTGACATGGATCTTGGGGTGCCTCTGAGTCTCCCCAAGGGAGTCAAGCCTCGTCTCGAGTGGGGGAATGCACGTGCGCTTCCCTCCCGAGCTTCAGCAGTAGGGTCACGCTTCCTGTCACGTGGATCAAGGGATCTGTGGCTTTCCCTCGAGGCTTTCCCTCGAGGCTTTCGCACGAGGCTTTCCCACAGGGCTGTGCCAAGTGCCACCTTGGTGTGAGTCGATCCTCGGCGTGAAAGATGAGCCGGTGAAGGGAAAAGAGGTTCCTCTGGAATGGACTGAGACATCTGGGGGACTCTTGGAATGGTGGCACGACCCTGGAGTTCCTCTCGCCGTTCCTGTTGAGAGGGCCTCCTCTTCAGATGTTAAGGGAACGCCGGGAATTCTTTCCCGAGGAAGCAGGGAAAGGATCCCTCACCTCGAGCTACGAGGCGGAAACGGGGCTCCTCTGGATGTGGGCGGGACCCTGGTGTTTCCTGTCGAGCGGAGACGGGTATGTCGGGGAACTTCTTGAGTTGCACCAAGGGTGTGAAGGACCCTTTCGACGTTCCAGAGGTGAGGTGTGATTAGCCCCGAGAAGCCTCTGCGGAAATGGGCCTCGTCTCGCCTGCAGGGGAGAACCTCCTGGATATTCTCGAGTTGCGGCAGGTCTTCTCGAGTTACGACGGGGACCACAGGGACCCGCTCTGGTGGCCTCAGGAAGGGCCAGTCCCCATGCGAGTTGCTAGGGGCCATCTCGGGATTACTCTCCCGTCGATGCCGGGGAATAAGGCCTTGTGTGGAGTCGGGGCCGGAACCTGAGCATTCCTCTCCAATGTTGACATGGATGTTGGGGTGCCTCTGAGTATCCCCAGGGGAGTCAGGCCTCGTCTCGAGTGGGGGCATGCATGTGCGCTTCCCTCCCGAGCTGCAGCAGAACGGTCACGCTTCCTGTCACGTGGATAAAGGGATCTGTGGCTTTCCCTCGAGGCTTTCCCTCGAGGCTTTCCCACGAGGCTTTCCCACAGGGCTGTGCCAAGTGCCACGTTGGTGTCAGTCGATCCTCGGCGTGAAAGACGAGCCGGTGAAGGGAAAAGAGGTTCCTCTGGAATGGACTGAGACATCTGGGGGACTCTTGGAATGGTGGCACGACCCTGGAGTTCCTCTCGCCATTCCTGTTGAGAGGGCCTCCTCTTGAGATGCGACGGGAACGCAGGGAATTCATTCCCGACGAAGCAGGGAAAGGATCCCTCATCTCGAGCTACGAGGCGGAAACGGGGCTCCTCTGGATGTGGGCGGGACCCACGTGTTTCCTGTCGAGTGGAGACGGGTATGTCGGGGAACTTCTTGATTTGCACCAAGGGTGTGAAGGACCCTTTCGAAGTTCCAGAGGTGAGGTGTGATTAGCCCCGAGAAGCCTCTGCGGAAATGGGCCTCCTCTCGCATGGAGGGGAGAACCTCCTGGATTTTCTCGAGTTGCGGCATGTCTTCTCGAGTTACGACGGGGACCTCAGGGACACGCTGTGGTGGCCTCAGGAAGGGCCAGTCCACATGTGAGTTGCTAGGGGCCATCTCGGGATTCCTCTCCCGTAGATGCCGGGGCGTAAGACCTTGTGTGGAGTCGGGGCCGGAACCTGAGCATTCCTCTCCAGTGTTGACATGGATCGTGGGGTGCCTCTGAGTCTCCCCAGGGGAGTCAAGCCTCGTCTCGAGTGGGGGCATGCACGTGCGGTTCCCTCCCGAGCTGCAGCAGTAGGGTCACGATTCCTGTCACGTGGATCAAGGGATCTGTGGCTTTCCCTCGAGGCTTTCCCTCGAGGCTTTCCCACGAGGCTTTCCCACAGGGCTATGCCAAGTGCCAGCTTTGTGTGAGTCGGTCCTGGGCGTGAAAGACGAGCCGGTGAAGGGAAAAGAGGTTCCTCTGGAATGGACTGAGACATCTGGGGGACTCTTGGAATGGTGGCACTACCCTGGAGTTCCTCTCGCCGTTCCTGTTCAGAGGGCCTCCTCCTCAGATGCGACGGGAACGCCGGGAATTCTTTCCCGACGAAGCAGGGAAAGGATCACTCACCTCGAGCTACGAGGCGGAAACGGGGCTCCTCTGGATGTGGGCGGGACCCTCGTGTTTCCTGTCGAGTGGAGACGGGTATGTCGGGGAACTTCTTGATTTGCACCAAGGGTGTGAAGGACCCTTTCGAAGTTCCAGAGGTGAGGTGTGATCACCTCGAAACGCCTCAGCGGAAATGGGCCTCATCTCGCCTGGAGGGGAGCACCTCCTGGATTATCTCGAGTTGCGACAGGTCTTCTCGAGTTACGACGGGGACCTCAGGGACCCGATCTGACGGCCAAAGGAAAGGCCAGTCCCTCTGCGAGTTGCTACGGGACCATTCGGGATTCCTCTCCCGTCCATGCCGGGGCCTAAGACCTTGTGTGGAGTCGGGGCCAGAACCTGAGGATTCCTCTCCAGTGTTGCCATGGATCTTGGGGTGCTTCTGAGTCTCCCCAGGGGAGTCAGGCCTCGAATCGAGTGGGGGCATGCACGTGCGCTTTCCTCCCGAGCTGCAGCAGTAGAGTCACGCTTCCTGTCACGTGGATCAAGGGATCTGTGGCTTTCCCTCGAGGCTTTCCCTCGAGGCTTTCCCACAAGGCTTTCCCACAGGGCTGTGCCACGTGCCACCTTGGTGTGAGTCTATCCTCGGCGTGAAAGACGAGCCGGTGAACGGTAACGAGGTTCCTCTGGAATGGACTGAGACATCTGGGGGACTCTTGGAATGGTGGCACGACCCTGGAGTTCCTCTCGCCGTTCCTGTTCAGAGGGCCTCCTCCTCAGATGCAACGGGAATGCCGGGAATTCTTTCCCGACGAAGCAGGGAAAGGATCCCTCACCTCGAGCTACGAGGCGGAAACGGGGCTCCTCTGGATGTGGGCGGGACCCTCGTGTTTCCTCTCGAGTGGAGACGGGTATGTTGGGGAACTTCTTGAGTTGCACCCAGGGTGTGAAGGACCCTTTCGAAGTTCCAGAGGTGAGGTGTGATTAGCCCCGAGAAGCCTCTGCGGCAATCGGCCTCCTCTCGCATGGAGGGGAGAACCTCCTGGATTTTCTCGAGTTGCGGCAGGTCTTCTCGAGTTACGACGGGGACCACAGGGACCCGCTCTGGTGGCCTCAGGAAGGGCCAGTCCCCATGCGAGTTGCTAGGGGCCATCTCGGGATTACTCTCCCGTCGATGCCGGGGAATAAGGCCTTGTGTGGAGTCGGGGCCGGAACCTGAGCATTCCTCTCCAATGTTGACATGGATCTTGGGGTGCCTCTGAGTATCCCCAGGGGAGTCAGGCCTCGTCTCGAGTTGGGGCATGCATGTGCGCTTCCCTCCCGAGCTGCAGCAGAAGGGTCACGCTTCCTGTCACGTGGATAAAGGGATCTGTGGCTTTCCCTCGAGGCTTTCCCTCGAGGCTTTCCCACGAGGCTTTCCCACAGGGCTGTGCCAAGTGCCACCTTGGTGTGAGTCGATCCTCGGCGTGAACGACGAGCCGGTGAAGGGAAAAGAGGTTCCTCTGGAATGGACTGAGACATCTGGGGGACCCTTGGAATGGTGGCACGACCCTGGAGTTCCTCTCGCCGTTCCTGTTGAGAGGGCCTCCTCCTCAGATGCAACGGGAATGCCGGGAATTCTTTCCCGACGAAGCAGGGAAAGGATCCCTCACCTCGAGCTACGAGGCGGAAACGGGGCTCCTCTGGATGTGGGCGGGACCCTCGTGTTTCCTCTCGAGTGGAGACGGGTATGTCGGGGAACTTCTTGAGTTGCACCCAGGGTGTGAAGGACCCTTTCGAAGTTCCAGAGGTGAGGTGTGATTAGCCCCGAGAAGCCTCTGCGGAAATGGGCCTCCTCTCGCATGGAGGGGAGAACCTCCTGGATTTTCTCGAGTTGCAGCAGGTCTTCTCGAGTTACGACGGGGACCTCAGGGACCCGCTCTGGTGGCCTCAGGAAGGGCCAGTCCCCATGTGAGTTGCTAGGGGCCATCTCGGGATTCCTCTCCCGTAGATGCCGGGGCCTAAGACCTTGTGTGGTGTCGGGGCTGGAACCTGAGCATTACTCTCCAGTGTTGACATGGATCTTGGGATGCCTCTGAGTCTCCCCAGGGGAGTCAAGCCTCGTCTCGAGTGGGGGCATGCACGTGCGCTTCCCTCCCGAGCTGCAGCAGTAGGGTCACGATTCCTGTCACGTGGATCAAGGGATCTGTGGCTTTCCCTCGAGGCTTTCCCTCGAGGCTTTCCCACGAGGCTTTCCCACAGGGCTGTGCCAAGTGCCAGCTTGGTGTGAGTCGGTCCTCGGCGTGAAAGACGAGCCGGTGAAGGGAAAAGAGGTTCCTCTGGAATGGACTGAGACATCTGGGGGACTCTTGGAATGGTGGCACGACCCTGGAGTTCCTCTCGCCGTTCCTGTTGAGAGGGCCTCCTCCTCAGATGCGACAGGTACGCCGGGAATTCTTTCCCGACGAAGCAGGGAAAGGATCCCTCACCTCGAGCTACGAGGCGGAAACGGGGCTCCTCTGGATGTGGGCGGGACCCTCGTGTTTCCTCTTGAGTGGAGAGGGGTATGTCGGGGAACTTCTTGAGTTGCACCCAGGGTGTGAAGGACCCTTTCGAAGTTCCAGAGGTGAGGTGTGATTAGCCCCGAGAAGCCTCTGCGGCAAACGGCCTCCTCTCGCATGGAGGGGAGAACCTCCTGGATTTTCTCGAGTTGCGGCAGGTCTTCTCGAGTTACGACGGGGACCTCAGGGACCCGCTCTGGTGGCCTCAGGAAGGGCCAGTCCCCATGTGAGTTGCTAGGGGCCATCTCGGGATTCCTCTCCCGTAGATGCCGGGGCCTAAGACCTTGTGTGGAGTCGGGGCCGGAACCTGAGCATTCCTCTCCAGTGTTGACATGGATCTTGGGGTGCCTCTGAGTCTACCCAGGGGAGTCAAGCCTCGTCTCGAGTGGGGGCATGCACGTGCGCTTCCCTCCCGAGCTGCAGCAGAAGGGTCACGCTTCCTGTCACGTGGATCAAGGGATCTGTGGCTTTCCCACGAGGCTTTCCCACAGGGCTGTGCCAAGTGCCACCTTGGTGTGAGTCGATCCTCGGCGTGAAAGACGAGCCGGTGAAGGGAAAAGAGGTTCCTCTGGAATGGACTGAGACATCTGGGGGACTCTTGGAATGGTGGCACGACCCTGGAGTTCCTCTCGCCGTTCCTGTTGAGAGGGCCTCCTCCTCAGATGCAACGGGAATGCCGGGAATTCTTTCCCGACGAAGCAGGGAAAGGATCCCTCACCTCGAGCTCCGAGGCAGAAACGGGGCTCCTCTGGATGAGGGCAGGACCCTCGTGTTTCCTCTCCAGTGGAGACGGGTATGTCGGGGAACTTCTTGAGTTGCACCCAGGGTGTGAAGGACCCTTTCGAAGTTCCAAAGGTGAGGTGTTATTAGCCCCGAGAAGCCTCTGCGGAAATGGGCCTCCTCTCGCATGGAGGGGAGAACATCCTGGATTTTCTCGAGTTGGGGCAGGTCTTCTCGAGTTACGACGGGGACCTCAGGGACCCGCTCTGTTGACCTCAGGAAGGACCAGTCCCCATGTGAGTTGCTAGGGGCCATCTCGGGATTCCTCTCCCGTCGATGCCGGGGCCTAAGACCTTGTGTGCAGTCGGGGCCGGAACCTGAGCATTCCTCTCCAGTGTTGACATGGATCTTGGGGTGCCTCTGAGTCTCCCCAAGGGAGTCAAGCCTCGTCTCGAGTGGGGGAATGCACGTGCGCTTCCCTCCCGAGCTTCAGCAGTAGGGTCACGCTTCCTGTCACGTGGATCAAGGGATCTGTGGCTTTCCCTCGAGGCTTTCCCTCGAGGCTTTCGCACGAGGCTTTCCCACAGGGCTGTGCCAAGTGCCACCTTGGTGTGAGTCGATCCTCGGCGTGAAAGATGAGCCGGTGAAGGGAAAAGAGGTTCCTCTGGAATGGACTGAGACATCTGGGGGACTCTTGGAATGGTGGCACGACCCTGGAGTTCCTCTCGCCGTTCCTGTTGAGAGGGCCTCCTCTTCAGATGTTAAGGGAACGCCGGGAATTCTTTCCCGAGGAAGCAGGGAAAGGATCCCTCACCTCGAGCTACGAGGCGGAAACGGGGCTCCTCTGGATGTGGGCGGGACCCTGGTGTTTCCTGTCGAGCGGAGACGGGTATGTCGGGGAACTTCTTGAGTTGCACCAAGGGTGTGAAGGACCCTTTCGACGTTCCAGAGGTGAGGTGTGATTAGCCCCGAGAAGCCTCTGCGGAAATGGGCCTCGTCTCGCCTGCAGGGGAGAACCTCCTGGATATTCTCGTGTTGCGGCAGGTCTTCTCGAGTTACGACGGGGACCACAGGGACCCGCTATGGTGGCCTCAGGAAGGGCCAGTCCCCATGCGAGTTGCTAGGGGCCATCTCGGGATTACTCTCCCGTCGATGCCGGGGAATAAGGCCTTGTGTGGAGTCGGGGCCGGAACCTGAGCATTCCTCTCCAATGTTGACATGGATCTTGGGGTGCCTCTGAGTATCCCCAGGGGAGTCAGGCCTCGTCTCGAGTGGGGGCATGCATGTGCGCTTCCCTCCCGAGCTGCAGCAGAACGGTCACGCTTCCTGTCACGTGGATAAAGGGATCTGTGGCTTTCCCTCGAGGCTTTCCCTCGAGGCTTTCCCACGAGGCTTTCCCACAGGGCTGTGCCAAGTGCCACGTTGGTGTCAGTCGATCCTCGGCGTGAAAGACGAGCCGGTGAAGGGAAAAGAGGTTCCTCTGGAATGGACTGAGACATCTGGGGGACTCTTGGAATGGTGGCACGACCCTGGAGTTCCTCTCGCCATTCCTGTTGAGAGGGCCTCCTCTTGAGATGCGACGGGAACGCCGGGAATTCATTCCCGACGAAGCAGGGAAAGGATCCCTCATCTCGAGCTACGAGGCGGAAACGGGGCTCCTCTGGATGTGGGCGGGACCCACGTGTTTCCTGTCGAGTGGAGACGGGTATGTCGGGGAACTTCTTGATTTGCACCAAGGGTGTGAAGGACCCTTTCGAAGTTCCAGAGGTGAGGTGTGATTAGCCCCGAGAAGCCTCTGCGGAAATGGGCCTCCTCTCGCATGGAGGGGAGAACCTCCTGGATTTTCTCGAGTTGCGGCATGTCTTCTCGAGTTACGACGGGGACCTCAGGGACACGCTGTGGTGGCCTCAGGAAGGGCCAGTCCACATGTGAGTTGCTAGGGGCCATCTCGGGATTCCTCTCCCGTAGATGCCGGGGCGTAAGACCTTGTGTGGAGTCGGGGCCGGAACCTGAGCATTCCTCTCCAGTGTTGACATGGATCGTGGGGTGCCTCTGAGTCTCCCCAGGGGAGTCAAGCCTCGTCTCGAGTGGGGGCATGCACGTGCGGTTCCCTCCCGAGCTGCAGCAGTAGGGTCACGATTCCTGTCACGTGGATCAAGGGATCTGTGGCTTTCCCTCGAGGCTTTCCCTCGAGGCTTTCCCACGAGGCTTTCCCACAGGGCTATGCCAAGTGCCAGCTTTGTGTGAGTCGGTCCTGGGCGTGAAAGACGAGCCGGTGAAGGGAAAAGAGGTTCCTCTGGAATGGACTGAGACATCTGGGGGACTCTTGGAATGGTGGCACTACCCTGGAGTTCCTCTCGCCGTTCCTGTTCAGAGGGCCTCCTCCTCAGATGCGACGGGAACGCCGGGAATTCTTTCCCGACGAAGCAGGGAAAGGATCACTCACCTCGAGCTACGAGGCGGAAACGGGGCTCCTCTGGATGTGGGCGGGACCCTCGTGTTTCCTGTCGAGTGGAGACGGGTATGTCGGGGAACTTCTTGATTTGCACCAAGGGTGTGAAGGACCCTTTCGAAGTTCCAGAGGTGAGGTGTGATCACCTCGAAACGCCTCAGCGGAAATGGGCCTCATCTCGCCTGGAGGGGAGCACCTCCTGGATTATCTCGAGTTGCGACAGGTCTTCTCGAGTTACGACGGGGACCTCAGGGACCCGATCTGACGGCCAAAGGAAAGGCCAGTCCCTCTGCGAGTTGCTACGGGACCATTCGGGATTCCTCTCCCGTCCATGCCGGGGCCTAAGACCTTGTGTGGAGTCGGGGCCAGAACCTGAGGATTCCTCTCCAGTGTTGCCATGGATCTTGGGGTGCTTCTGAGTCTCCCCAGGGGAGTCAGGCCTCGAATCGAGTGGGGGCATGCACGTGCGCTTTCCTCCCGAGCTGCAGCAGTAGAGTCACGCTTCCTGTCACGTGGATCAAGGGATCTGTGGCTTTCCCTCGAGGCTTTCCCTCGAGGCTTTCCCACAAGGCTTTCCCACAGGGCTGTGCCACGTGCCACCTTGGTGTGAGTCTATCCTCGGCGTGAAAGACGAGCCGGTGAACGGTAACGAGGTTCCTCTGGAATTGACTGAGACATCTGGGGGACTCTTGGAATGGTGGCACGACCCTGGAGTTCCTCTCGCCGTTCCTGTTCAGAGGGCCTCCTCCTCAGATGCAACGGGAATGCCGGGAATTCTTTCCCGACGAAGCAGGGAAAGGATCCCTCACCTCGACCTACGAGGCGGAAACGGGGCTCCTCTGGATGTGGGCGGGACCCTCGTGTTTCCTCTCGAGTGGAGACGGGTATGTTGGGGAACTTCTTGAGTTGCACCCAGGGTGTGAAGGACCCTTTCGAAGTTTCAGAGGTGAGGTGTGATTAGCCCCGAGAAGCCTCTGCGGCAATCGGCCTCCTCTCGCATGGAGGGGAGAACCTCCTGGATTTTCTCGAGTTGCGGCAGGTCTTCTCGAGTTACGACGGGGACCACAGGGACCCGCTCTGGTGGCCTCAGGAAGGGCCAGTCCCCATGCGAGTTGCTAGGGGCCATCTCGGGATTACTCTCCCGTCGATGCCGGGGAATAAGGCCTTGTGTGGAGTCGGGGCCGGAACCTGAGCATTCCTCTCCAATGTTGACATGGATCTTGGGGTGCCTCTGAGTATCCCCAGGGGAGTCAGGCCTCGTCTCGAGTTGGGGCATGCATGTGCGCTTCCCTCCCGAGCTGCAGCAGAAGGGTCACGCTTCCTGTCACGTGGATAAAGGGATCTGTGGCTTTCCCTCGAGGCTTTCCCTCGAGGCTTTCCCACGAGGCTTTCCCACAGGGCTGTGCCAAGTGCCACCTTGGTGTGAGTCGATCCTCGGCGTGAACGACGAGCCGGTGAAGGGAAAAGAGGTTCCTCTGGAATGGACTGAGACATCTGGGGGACCCTTGGAATGGTGGCACGACCCTGGAGTTCCTCTCGCCGTTCCTGTTGAGAGGGCCTCCTCCTCAGATGCAACGGGAATGCCGGGAATTCTTTCCCGATGAAGCAGGGAAAGGATCCCTCACCTCGAGCTAGGAGGCGGAAACGGGGCTCCTCTGGATGTGGGCGGGACCCTCGTGTTTCCTCTCGATTGGAGACGGGTATGTCGGGGAACTTCTTGAGTTGCACCCAGGGTGTGAAGGACCCTTTCGAAGTTCCAGAGGTGAGGTGTGATTAGCCCCGAGAAGCCTCTGCGGAAATGGGCCTCCTCTCGCATGGAGGGGAGAACCTCCTGGATTTTCTCGAGTTGCGGCAGGTCTTCTCGAGTTACGACGGGGACCTCAGGGACCCGCTCTGGTGGCCTCAGGAAGGGCCAGTCCCCATGTGAGTTGCTAGGGGCCATCTCGGGATTCCTCTCCCGTAGATGCCGGGGCCTAAGACCTTGTGTGGTGTCGGGGCTGGAACCTGAGCATTACTCTCCAGTGTTGACATGGATCTTGGGGTGCCTCTGAGTCTCCCCAGGGGAGTCAAGCCTCGTCTCGAGTGGGGGCATGCACGTGCGCTTCCCTCCCGAGCTGCAGCAGTAGGGTCACGATTCCTGTCACGTGGATCAAGGGATCTGTGGCTTTCCCTCGAGGCTTTCCCTCGAGGCTTTCCCACGAGGCTTTCCCACAGGGCTGTGCCAAGTGCCAGCTTGGTGTGAGTCGGTCCTCGGCGTGAAAGACGAGCCGGTGAAGGGAAAAGAGGTTCCTCTGGAATGGACTGAGACATCTGGGGGACTCTTGGAATGGTGGCACGACCCTGGAGTTCCTCTCGCCGTTCCTGTTGAGAGGGCCTCCTCCTCAGATGCGACAGGTACGCCGGGAATTCTTTCCCGACGAAGCAGGGAAAGGATCCCTCACCTCGAGCTACGAGGCGGAAACGGGGCTCCTCTGGATGTGGGCGGGACCCTCGTGTTTCCTCTTGAGTGGAGAGGGGTATGTCGGGGAACTTCTTGAGTTGCACCCAGGGTGTGAAGGACCCTGTCGAAGTTCCAGATGTGAGGTGTGATTAGCCCCGAGAAGCCTCTGCGGAAATGGGCCTCCTCTCGCATGGAGGGGAGAACCTCCTGGATTTTCTCGAGTTGCGGCAGGTCTTCTCGAGTTACGACGGGGACCTCAGGGACCCGCTCTGCTGGCCTCAGGAAGGGCCAGTCCCCATGTGAGTTGCTAGGGGCCATCTCGGGATTCCTCTCCCGTCCATGCCGGGGCCTAAGACCTTGTGTGGAGTCGGGGCGGGAACCTGAGGAGTCCTCTCCAGTGTTGCCATGGATCTTGGGGTGCCTCTGAGTCTCCCCAGGGGAGTCAAGCCCCGGCTCGAGTGGGGGCAGGCACGTGCGCTTTCCTCCCGAGCTGCAGCAGTAGTGTCACGCTTCCTGTCACGTGGATCAAGGGATCTGTGGCTTTCCCTCGAGGCTGTCCCTCAAGGCTTTCCCACGAGGCTTTCCCACAGGGCTATGCCAAGTGCCAGCTTGGTGTGAGTCGGTCCTGGGCGTGAAAGACGAGCCGGTGAAGGGAAAAGAGGTTCCTCTGGAATGGACTGAGACATCTGGGGGACTCTTGGAATGGTGGCACTACCCTGGAGTTCCTCTCGCCGTTCCTGTTCAGAGGGCCTCCTCCTCAGATGCGACGGGAACGCCGGGAATTCTTTCCCGACGAAGCAGGGAAAGGATCACTCACCTCGAGCTACGAGGCGGAAACGGGGCTCCTCTGGATGTGGGCGGGACCCTCGTGTTTCCTGTCGAGTGGAGACGGGTATGTCGGGGAACTTCTTGATTTGCACCAAGGGTGTGAAGGACCCTTTCGAAGTTCCAGAGGTGAGGTGTGATCACCTCGAAACGCCTCAGCGGAAATGGGCCTCATCTCGCCTGGAGGGGAGCACCTCCTGGATTATCTCGAGTTGCGACAGGTCTTCTCGAGTTACGACGGGGACCTCAGGGACCCGATCTGACGGCCAAAGGAAAGGCCAGTCCCTCTGCGAGTTGCTACGGGACCATTCGGGATTCCTCTCCCGTCCATGCCGGGGCCTAAGACCTTGTGTGGAGTCGGGGCCAGAACCTGAGGATTCCTCTCCAGTGTTGCCATGGATCTTGGGGTGCTTCTGAGTCTCCCCAGGGGAGTCAGGCCTCGAATCGAGTGGGGGCATGCACGTGCGCTTTCCTCCCGAGCTGCAGCAGTAGAGTCACGCTTCCTGTCACGTGGATCAAGGGATCTGTGGCTTTCCCTCGAGGCTTTCCCTCGAGGCTTTCCCACAAGGCTTTCCCACAGGGCTGTGCCACGTGCCACCTTGGTGTGAGTCTATCCTCGGCGTGAAAGACGAGCCGGTGAACGGTAACGAGGTTCCTCTGGAATGGACTGAGACATCTGGGGGACTCTTGGAATGGTGGCACGACCCTGGAGTTCCTCTCGCCGTTCCTGTTCAGAGGGCCTCCTCCTCAGATGCAACGGGAATGCCGGGAATTCTTTCCCGACGAAGCAGGGAAAGGATCCCTCACCTCGACCTACGAGGCGGAAACGGGGCTCCTCTGGATGTGGGCGGGACCCTCGTGTTTCCTCTCGAGTGGAGACGGGTATGTTGGGGAACATCTTGAGTTGCACCCAGGGTGTGAAGGACCCTTTCGAAGTTCCAGAGGTGAGGTGTGATTAGCCCCGAGAAGCCTCTGCGGCAATCGGCCTCCTCTCGCATGGAGGGGAGAACCTCCTGGATTTTCTCGAGTTGCGGCAGGTCTTCTCGAGTTACGACGGGGACCACAGGGACCCGCTCTGGTGGCCTCAGGAAGGGCCAGTCCCCATGCGAGATGCTAGGGGCCATCTCGGGATTACTCTCCCGTCGATGCCGGGGAATAAGGCCTTGTGTGGAGTCGGGGCCGGAACCTGAGGATTCCTCTCCAATGTTGACATGGATCTTGGGGTGCCTCTGAGTATCCCCAGGGGAGTCAGGCCTCGTCTCGAGTTGGGGCATGCATGTGCGCTTCCCTCCCGAGCTGCAGCAGAAGGGTCACGCTTCCTGTCACGTGAATAAAGGGATCTGTGGCTTTCCCTCGAGGCTTTCCCTCGAGGCTTTCCCACGAGGCTTTCCCACAGGGCTGTGCCAAGTGCCACCTTGGTGTGAGTCGATCCTCGGCGTGAACGACTAGCCGGTGAAGGGAAAAGAGGTTCCTCTGGAATGGACTGAGACATCTGGGGGACCCTTGGAATGGTGGCACGACCCTGGAGTTCCTCTCGCCGTTCCTGTTGAGAGGGCCTCCTCCTCAGATGCAACGGGAATGCCGGGAATTCTTTCCCGACGAAGCAGGGAAAGGATCCCTCACCTCGAGCTACGAGGCGGAAACGGGGCTCCTCTGGATGTGGGCGGGACCCTCGTGTTTCCTCTCGAGTGGAGACGGGTATGTCGGGGAACTTCTTGAGTTGCACCCAGGGTGTGAAGGACCCTTTCGAAGTTCCAGAGGTGAGGTGTGATTAGCCCCGAGAAGCCTCTGCGGCAAACGGCCTCCTCTCGCATGGAGGGGAGAACCTCCTGGATTTTCTCGAGTTGCGGCAGGTCTTCTCGAGTTACGACGGGGACCTCAGGGACCCGCTCTGGTGGCCTCAGGAAGGGCCAGTCCCCATGTGAGTTGCTAGGGGCCATCTCGGGATTCCTCTCCCGTAGATGCCGGGGCCTAAGACCTTGTGTGGAGTCGGGGCCGGAACCTGAGCATTCCTCTCCAGTGTTGACATGGATCTTGGGGTGCCTCTGAGTCTACCCAGGGGAGTCAAGCCTCGTCTCGAGTGGGGGCATGCACGTGCGCTTCCCTCCCGAGCTGCAGCAGAAGGGTCACGCTTCCTGTCACGTGGATAAAGGGATCTGTGGCTTTCCCACGAGGCTTTCCCACAGGGCTGTGCCAAGTGCCACCTTGGTGTGAGTCGATCCTCGGCGTGAAAGACGAGCCGGTGAAGGGAAAAGAGGTTCCTCTGGAATGGACTGAGACATCTGGGGGACTCTTGGAATGGTGGCACGACCCTGGAGTCCCTCTCGCCGTTCCTGTTGAGAGGGCCTCCTCCTCAGATGCAACGGGAATGCCGGGAATTCTTTCCCGACGAAGCAGGGAAAGGATCCCTCACCTCGAGCTCCGAGGCAGAAACGGGGCTCCTCTGGATGAGGGCGGGACCCTCGTGTTTCCTCTCCAGTGGAGACGGGTATGTCGGGGAACTTCTTGAGTTGCACCAAGGGTGTGAAGGACCCTTTCGAAGTTCCAAAGGTGAGGTGTTATTAGCCCCGAGAAGCCTCTGCGGAAATGGGCCTCCTCTCGCATGGAGGGGAGAACATCCTGGATTTTCTCGAGTTGGGGCAGGTCTTCTCGAGTTACGACGGGGACCTCAGGGACCCGCTCTGTTGACCTCAGGAAGGGCCAGTCCCCATGTGAGTTGCTAGGGGCCATCTCGGGATTCCTCTCCCGTCGATGCCGGGGCCTAAGACCTTGTGTGCAGTCGGGGCCGGAACCTGAGCATTCCTCTCCAGTGTTGACATGGATCTTGGGGTGCCTCTGAGTCTCCCCAAGGGAGTCAAGCCTCGTCTCGAGTGGGGGAATGCACGTGCGCTTCCCTCCCGAGCTTCAGCAGTAGGGTCACGCTTCCTGTCACGTGGATCAAGGGATCTGTGGCTTTCCCTCGAGGCTTTCCCTCGAGGCTTTCGCACGAGGCTTTCCCACAGGGCTGTGCCAAGTGCCACCTTGGTGTGAGTCGATCCTCGGCGTGAAAGATGAGCCGGTGAAGGGAAAAGAGGTTCCTCTGGAATGGACTGAGACATCTGGGGGACTCTTGGAATGGTGGCACGACCCTGGAGTTCCTCTCGCCGTTCCTGTTGAGAGGGCCTCCTCTTCAGATGTTAAGGGAACGCCGGGAATTCATTCCCGACGAAGCAGGGAAAGGATCCCTCACCTCGAGCTACGAGGCGGAAACGGGGCTCCTCTGGATGTGGGCGGGACCCTGGTGTTTCCTGTCGAGCGGAGACGGGTATGTCGGGGAACTTCTTGAGTTGCACCAAGGGTGTGAAGGACCCTTTCGACGTTCCAGAGGTGAGGTGTGATTAGCCCCGAGAAGCCTCTGCGGAAATGGGCCTCCTCTCGCATGGAGGGGAGAACCTCCTGGATTTTCTCGAGTTGCGGCAGGTCTTCTCGAGTTACGACGGGGACCTCAGGGACCCGCTCTGGTGGCCTCAGGAAGGGCCAGTCCCCATGTGAGTTGCTAGGGGCCATCTCGGGATTCCTCTCCCGTAGATGCCGGGGCCTAAGACCTTGTGTGGAGTCGGGGCTGGAACCTGAGCATTACTCTCCAGTGTTGACATGGATCTTGGGGTGCCTCTGAGTCTCCCCAGGGGAGTCAAGCCTCGTCTCGAGTGGGGGCATGCACGTGCGCTTCCCTCCCGAGCTGCAGCAGTAGGGTCACGATTCCTGTCACGTGGATCAAGGGATCTGTGGCTTTCCCTCGAGGCTTTCCCTCGAGGCTTTCCCACGAGGCTTTCCCACAGGGCTGTGCCAAGTGCCAGCTTGGTGTGAGTCGGTCCTCGGCGTGAAAGACGAGCCGGTGAAGGGAAAAGAGGTTCCTCTGGAATGGACTGAGACATCTGGGGGACTCTTGGAATGGTGGCACGACCCTGGAGTTCCTCTCGCCGTTCCTGTTGAGAGGGCCTCCTCCTCAGATGCGACAGGTACGCCGGGAATTCTTTCCCAACGAAGCAGGGAAAGGATCCCTCACCTCGAGCTACGAGGCGGAAACGGGGCTCCTCTGGATGTGGGCGGGACCCTCGTGTTTCCTCTTGAGTGGAGAGGGGTATGTCGGGGAACTTCTTGAGTTGCACCCAGGGTGTGAAGGACCCTGTCGAAGTTCCAGATGTGAGGTGTGATTAGCCCCGAGAAGCCTCTGCGGAAATGGGCCTCCTCTCGCATGGAGGGGAGAACCTCCTGGATTTTCTCGAGTTGCGGCAGGTCTTCTCGAGTTACGACGGGGACCTCAGGGACCCGCTCTGGTGGCCTCAGGAAGGGCCAGTCCCCATGTGAGTTGCTAGGGGCCATCTCGGGATTCCTCTCCCGTCCATGCCGGGGCCTAAGACCTTGTGTGGAGTCGGGGCCGGAACCTGAGGAGTCCTCTCCAGTGTTGCCATGGATCTTGGGGTGCCTCTGAGTCTCCCCAGGGGAGTCAAGCCCCGGCTCGAGTGGGGGCATGCACGTGCGCTTTCCTCCCGAGCTGCAGCAGTAGTGTCACGCTTCCTGTCACGTGGATCAAGGGATCTGTGGCTTTCCCTCGAGGCTGTCCCTCAAGGCTTTCCCACGAGGCTTTCCCACAGGGCTGTGCCACGTTCCACCTTGTTGGGTGTCGATCCTCGGCGTGAAAGTCGAGCCGGTGAAGGGAAAAGAGGTTCCTCTGGAATGGACTGAGACATCTGGGGGAATCTTGGAATGGTGGCACGACCCTGGAGTTCCTCTCGCCGTTCCTGTTGAGAGGGCCTCCTCTTGAGATGCGACGGGAACGCCGGGAACTCTTTCCCGACGAAGCAGGGAAAGGATCCCTCATCTCGAGCTACGAGGCGGACCCGGGGCTCCTCTGGATGTGGGCGGGACCCTCGTGATTCCTCTCGAGTGGAGACGGGTATGTCGGGGAACTTCTTGATTTGCACCAAGGGTGTGAAGGACCCTTTCGAAGTTCCAGAGGTGAGGTGTGATCACCTCGAAACGCCTCAGCGGAAATGGGCCTCATCTCGCCTGGAGGGGAGAACCTCCTGGATTTTCTCGAGTTGCGACAGGTCTTCTCGAGTTACGACGGGGACCTCAGGGACCCGATCTGATGGCCAAAGGAAAGGCCAGTCCCTCTGCGAGTTGCTACGGGACCATTCGGGATTCCTCTCCCGTCCATGCCGGGGCCTAAGACCTTGTGTGGAGTCGGGGCCAGAACCTGAGGATTCCTCTCCAGTGTTGCCATGGATCTTGGGGTGCTTCTGAGTCTCCCCAGGGGAGTCAGGCCTCGAATCGTGTGGGGGCATGCACGTGCGCTTTCCTCCCGAGCTGCAGCAGTAGAGTCACGCTTCCTGTCACGTGGATCAAGGGATCTGTGGCTTTCCCTCGAGGCTTTCCCTCGAGGCTTTCCCACAAGGCTTTCCCACAGGGCTGTGCCACGTGCCACCTTGGTGTGAGTCTATCCTCGGCGTGAAAGACGAGCCGGTGAACGGTAACGAGGTTCCTCTGGAATGGACTGAGACATCTGGGGGACTCTTGGAATGGTGGCACGACCCTGGAGTTCCTCTCGCCGTTCCTGTTCAGAGGGCCTCCTCCTCAGATGCAACGGGAATGCCGGGAATTCTTTCCCAACGAAGCAGGGAAAGGATCCCTCACCTCGAGCTACGAGGCGGAAACGGGGCTCCTCTGGATGTGGGCGGGACCCTCGTGTTTCCTCTCGAGTGGAGACGGGTATGTTGGGGAACTTCTTGAGTTGCACCCAGGGTGTGAAGGACCCTTTCGAAGTTCCAGAGGTGAGGTGTGATTAGCCCCGAGAAGCCTCTGCGGCAATCGGCCTCCTCTCGCATGGAGGGGAGAACCTCCTGGATTTTCTCGAGTTGCGGCAGGTCTTCTCGAGTTACAACGGGGACCACAGGGACCCGCTCTGGTGGCCTCAGGAAGGGCCAGTCCCCATGTGAGTTGCTAGGGGCCATCTCGGGATTCCTCTCCCGTAGATGCCAGGGCCTAAGACCTTGTGTGGAGTCGGGGCCGGAACCTGAGCATTCCTCTCCAGTGTTGACCTGGATCTTGGGGTGCCTCTGAGTCTCCCCAGGGGAGTCAAGCCTCGTCTCGAGTAGGGGCATGCACGTGCGCTTCCCTCCCGAGCTGCAGCAGAAGGGTCACGCTTCCTGTCACGTGGATAAAGGGATCTGTGGCTTTCCCACGAGGCTTTCCCACAGGGCTGTGCCAAGTGCCACCTTGGTGTGAGTCGATCCTCGGCGTGAAAGACGAGCCGGGGAAGGGAAAAGAGGTTCCTCTGGAATGGACTGAGACATCTGGGGGACTCTTGGAATGGTGGCACGACCCTGGAGTTCCTCTCGCCGTTCCTGTTGAGAGGGCCTCCTCCTCAGATGCAACGGGAATGCCGGGAATTCTTTCCCGAAGAAGCAGGGAAAGGATCCCTCACCTCGAGCTCCGAGGCAGAAACGGGGCTCCTCTGGATGAGGGCGGGACCCTCGTGTTTCCTCTCGAGTGGAGACGGGTATGTCGGGGAACTTCTTGAGTTGCACCCAGGGTGTGAAGGACCCTTTCGAAGTTCCAGAGGTGAGGTGTTATTAGCCCCGAGAAGCCTCTGCGGAAATGGGCCTCGTCTCGCCTGCAGGGGAGAACCTCCTGGATATTCTCGAGTTGCGGCAGGTCTTCTCGAGTTACGACGGGGACCACAGGGACCCGCTCTGGTGGCCTCAGGAAGGGCCAGTCCCCATGCGAGTTGCTAGGGGCCATCTCGGGATTACTCTCCCGTCGATGCCGGGGAATAAGGCCTTGTGTGGAGTCGGGGCCGGAACCTGAGCATTCCTCTCCAATGTTGACATGGATCTTGGGGTGCCTCTGAGTCTCCCCAGGGGAGTCATGCCTCGTCTCGAGTTGGGGCATGCATGTGCGCTTCCCTCCCGAGCTGCAGCAGAAGGGTCACGCTTCCTGTCACGTGGATAAAGGGATCTGTGGCTTTCCCTCGAGGCTTTCCCTCGAGGCTTTCCCACGAGGCTTTCCCACAGGGCTGTGCCAAGTGCCACCTTGGTGTGAGTCGATCCTCGGCGTGAACGACGAGCCGGTGAAGGGAAAAGAGGTTCCTCTGGAATGGACTGAGACATCTGGGGGACCCTTGGAATGGTGGCACGACCCTGGAGTTCCTCTCGCCGTTCCTGTTGAGAGGGCCTCCTCCTCAGATGCAACGGGAATGCCGGGAATTCTTTCCCGACGAAGCAGGGAAAGGATCCCTCACCTCGAGCTACGAGGCGGAAACGGGGCTCCTCTGGATGTGGGCGGGACCCTCGTGTTTCCTCTCGAGTGGAGACGGGTATGTCGGGGAACTTCTTGAGTTGCACCCAGGGTGTGAAGGACCCTTTCGAAGTTCCAGAGGTGAGGTGTGATTAGCCCCGAGAAGCCTCTGCGGAAATGGGCCTCCTCTCACATGGAGGGGAGAACCTCCTGGATTTTCTCGAGTTGCGGCAGGTCTTCTCGAGTTACGACGGGGACCTCAGGGACCCGCTCTGGTGGCCTCAGGAAGGGCCAGTCCCCATGTGAGTTGCTAGGGGCCATCTCGGGATTCCTCTCCCGTAGATGCCGGGGCCTAAGACCTTGTGTGGAGTCGGGGCTGGAACCTGAGCATTACTCTCCAGTGTTGACATGGATCTTGGGGTGCCTCTGAGTCTCCCCAGGGGAGTCAAGCCTCGTCTCGAGTGGGGGCATGCACGTGCGCTTCCCTCCCGAGCTGCAGCAGTAGGGTCACGATTCCTGTCACGTGGATCAAGGGATCTGTGGCTTTCCCTCGAGGCTTTCCCTCGAGGCTTTCCCACGAGGCTTTCCCACAGGGCTGTGCCAAGTGCCAGCTTGGTGTGAGTCGGTCCTCGGCGTGAAAGACGAGCCGGTGAAGGGAAAAGAGGTTCCTCTGGAATGGACTGAGACATCTGGGGGACTCTTGGAATGGTGGCACGACCCTGGAGTTCCTCTCGCCGTTCCTGTTGAGAGGGCCTCCTCCTCAGATGCGACAGGTACGCCGGGAATTCTTTCCCGACGAAGCAGGGAAAGGATCCCTCACCTCGAGCTACGAGGCGGAAACGGGGCTCCTCTGGATGTGGGCGGGACCCTCGTGTTTCCTCTTGAGTGGAGAGGGGTATGTCGGGGAACTTCTTGAGTTGCACCCAGGGTGTGAAGGACCCTGTCGAAGTTCCAGATGTGAGGTGTGATTAGCCCCGAGAAGCCTCTGCGGAAATGGGCCTCCTCTCGCATGGAGGGGAGAACCTCCTGTATTTTCTCGAGTTGCGGCAGGTCTTCTCGAGTTACGACGGGGACCTCAGGGACCCGCTCTGGTGGCCTCAGGAAGGGCCAGTCCCCATGTGAGTTGCTAGGGGCCATCTCGGGATTCCTCTCCCGTCCATGCCGGGGCCTAAGACCTTGTGTGGAGTCGGGGCGGGAACCTGAGGAGTCCTCTCCAGTGTTGCCATGGATCTTGGGGTGCCTCTGAGTCTCCCAAGGGGAGTCAAGCCCCGGCTCGAGTGGGCGCAGGCACGTGCGCTTTCCTCCCGAGCTGCAGCAGTAGTGTCACGCTTCCTGTCACGTGGATCAAGGGATCTGTGGCTTTCCCTCGAGGCTGTCCCTCAAGGCTTTCCCACGAGGCTTTCCCACAGGGCTATGCCAAGTGCCAGCTTGGTGTGAGTCGGTCCTCGGCGTGAAAGACGAGCCGGTGAAGGGAAAAGAGGTTACTCTGGAATGGACTGAGACATCTGGGGGACTCTTGGAATGGTGGCACTACCCTGGAGTTCCTCTCGCCGTTCCTGTTCAGAGGGCCTCCTCCTCAGATGCGACGGGAACGCCGGGAATTCTTTCCCGACGAAGCAGGGAAAGGATCACTCACCTCCAGCTACGAGGCGGAAACGGGGCTCCTCTGGATATGGGCGGGACCCTCGTGTTTCCTGTCGAGTGGAGACGGGTATGTCGGGGAACTTCTTGAGTTGCACCCAGGGTGTGAAGGACCCTGTCGAAGTTCCAGATGTGAGGTGTGATTAGCCCCGAGAAGCCTCTGCGGAAATGGGCCTCCTCTCGCATGGAGGGGAGAACCTCCTGGATTTTCTCGAGTTGCGGCAGGTCTTCTCGAGTTACGACGGGGACCTCAGGGACCCGCTCTGGTGGCCTCAGGAAGGGCCAGTCCCCATGTGAGTTGCTAGGGGCCATCTCGGGATTCCTCTCCCGTCCATGCCGGGGCCTAAGACCTTGTGTGGAGTCGGGGCCGGAACCTGAGGAGTCCTCTCCAGTGTTGCCATGGATCTTGGGGTGCCTCTGAGTCTCCCCAGGGGAGTCAAGCCCCGGCTCGAGTGGGGGCATGCACGTGCGCTTTCCTCCCGAGCTGCAGCAGTAGTGTCACGCTTCCTGTCACGTGGATCAAGGGATCTGTGGCTTTCCCTCGAGGCTGTCCCTCAAGGCTTTCCCACGAGGCTTTCCCACAGGGCTGTGCCACGTTCCACCTTGTTGGGTGTCGATCCTCGGCGTGAAAGTCGAGCCGGTGAAGGGAAAAGAGGTTCCTCTGGAATGGACTGAGACATCTGGGGGAATCTTGGAATGGTGGCACGACCCTGGAGTTCCTGTCGCCGTTCCTGTTGAGAGGGCCTCCTCTTGAGATGCGACGGGAACGCCGGGAACTCTTTCCCGACGAAGCAGGGAAAGGATCCCTCATCTCGATCTACGAGGCGGACCCAGGGCTCCTCTGGATGTGGGCGGGACCCTCGTGATTCCTCTCGAGTGGAGACGGGTATGTCGGGGAACTTCTTGATTTGCACCAAGGGTGTGAAGGACCCTTTCGAAGTTCCAGAGGTGAGGTGTGATCACCTCGAAACGCCTCAGCGGAAATGGGCCTCATCTCGCCTGGAGGGGAGCACCTCCTGGATTTTCTCGAGTTGCGACAGGTCTTCTCGAGTTACGACGGGGACCTCAGGGACCCGATCTGATGGCCAAAGGAAAGGCCAGTCCCTCTGCGAGTTGCTACGGGACCATTCGGGATTCCTCTCCCGTCCATGCCGGGGCCTAAGACCTTGTGTGGAGTCGGGGCCAGAACCTGAGGATTCCTCTCCAGTGTTGCCATGGATCTTGGGGTGCTTCTGAGTCTCCCCAGGGGAGTCAGGCCTCGAATCGTGTGGGGGCATGCACGTGCGCTTTCCTCCCGAGCTGCAGCAGTAGAGTCACGCTTCCTGTCACGTGGATCAAGGGATCTGTGGCTTTCCCTCGAGGCTTTCCCTCGAGGCTTTCCCACAAGGCTTTCCCACAGGGCTGTGCCACGTGCCACCTTGGTGTGAGTCTATCCTCGGCGTGAAAGACGAGCCGGTGAACGGTAACGAGGTTCCTCTGGAATGGACTGAGACATCTGGGGGACTCTTGGAATGGTGGCACGACCCTGGAGTTCCTCTCGCCGTTCCTGTTCAGAGGGCCTCCTCCTCAGATGCAACGGGAATGCCGGGAATTCTTTCCCGAAGAAGCAGGGAAAGGATCCCTCACCTCGAGCTACGAGGCGGAAACGGGGCTCCTCTGGATGTGGGCGGGACCCTCGTGTTTCCTCTCGAGTGGAGACGGGTATGTTGGGGAACTTCTTGAGTTGCACCCAGGGTGTGAAGGACCCTTTCGAAGTTCCAGAGGTGAGGTGTGATTAGCCCCGAGAAGCCTCTGCGGCAATCGGCCTCCTCTCGCATGGAGGGGAGAAACTCCTGGATTTTCTCGAGTTGCGGCAGGTCTTCTCGAGTTACGACGGGGACCTCAGGGACCCGCTCTGGTGGCCTCAGGAAGGGCCAGTCCCCATGTGAGTTGCTAGGGGCCATCTCGGGATTCCTCTCCCGTAGATGCCGGGGCCTAAGACCTTGTGTGCAGTCGGGGCCGGAACCTGAGCATTCCTCTCCAGTGTTGACATGGATCTTGGGGTGCCTCTGAGTCTCCCCAGGGGAGTCAAGCCTCGTCTCGAGTGGGGGCATGCACGTGCGTTTCCCTCCCGAGCTGCAGCAGTAGGGTCACGATTCCTGTCACGTGGATCAAGGGATCTGTGGCTTTCCCTCGAGGCTTTCCCTCGAGGCTTTCCCACGAGGCTTTCCCACAGGGCTGTGCCAAGTGCCAGCTTGGTGTGAGTCGGTCCTCGGCGTGAAAGACGAGCCGGTGAAGGGAAAAGAGGTTCCTCTGGAATGGACTGAGACATCTGGGGGACTCTTGGAATGGTGGCACGACCCTGGAGTTCCTCTCGCCGTTCCTGTTGAGAGGGCCTCCTCCTCAGATGCGACGGGTACGCCGGGAATTCTTTCCCGACGAAGCAGGGAAAGGATCCCTCACCTCGAGCTACGAGGCGGAAACGGGGCTCCTCTGGATGTGGGCGGGACCCTCGTGTTTCCTCTCGAGTGGAGAGGGGTATGTCGGGGAACTTCTTGAGTTGCACCCAGGGTGTGAAGGACCCTTTCGAAGTTCCAGAGGTGAGGTGTGATTAGCCCCGAGAAGCCTCTGCGGAAATGGGCCTCCTCTCGCATGGAGGGGAGAACCTCCTGGATATTCTCGAGTTGCGGCAGGTCTTCTCGAGTTACGACGGGGACCTCAGGGACCCGCTCTGGTGGCCTCAGGAAGGGCCAGTCCCCATGTGAGTTGCTAGGGGCCATCTCGGGATTCCTCTCCCGTCGATGCCGGGGCCTAAGACCTTGTGTGGAGTCGGGGCCGGAACCTGAGGAGTCCTCTCCAGTGTTGCCATGGATCTTGGGGTGCCTCTGAGTCTCCCCAGGGGAGTCAAGCCCCGTCTCGAGTGGGGGCATGCACGTGCGCTTTCCTCCCGAGCTGCAGCAGTAGTGTCACGCTTCCTGTCACGTGGATCAAGGGATCTGTGGCTTTCCCTCGAGGCTGTCCCTCAAGGTTTTCCCACGAGGCTTTCCCACAGGGCTGTGCCAAGTGCCACCTTGTTGGGAGTCGATCCTCGGCGTGAAAGACGAGCCGGTGAAGGGAAAAGAGGTTCCTCTGGAATGGACTGAGACATCTGGGGGACTCTTGGAATGGTGGCACGACCCTGGAGTTCCTCTCGCCGTTCCTGTTGAGAGGGCCTCCTCTTGAAATGCGACGGGAACGCTGGGAACTCTTTCCCGACGAAGAAGTGAAAGGATCCCTCATCTCGAGCTACGAGGCGGAAACGGGGCTCCTCTGGATGTGGGCGGGACCCTCGTGTTTCCTCTCGAGTGGAGACGGGTATGTCGGGGAACTTCTTGAGTTGCACCCAGGGTGTGAAGGACCCTTTCGAAGTTCCAGAGGTGAGGTGTGATTAGCCCCGAGAAGCCTCTGCGGAAATGGGCCTCCTCTCGCATGGAGGGGAGAACCTCCTGGATATTCTCGAGTTGCGGCAGGTCTTCTCGAGTTACGACGGGGACCTCAGGGACCCGCTCTGGTGGCCTCAGGAAAGGCCAGTCCCCATGCGAGTTGCTAAGGGCCATCTCGGGATTCCTCTCCCGTCCATGTTGGGGTTAAGACCTTGTGTGGAGTCGGGGCCGGAACCTGAGGATTCCTCTCCAGTGTTTCCATGGATCTTGGGGTGCTTCTGAGTCTCCCCAGTAGAGTCAGGCATCGTCTCGAGTGGGGGCATGCACGTGGGCTTTCCTCCCAAACTGAAGCAGTAGTGTCACGCTTCCTGTCACTTGGATCAAGGGATCTGTGTCTTTCCCTCGAGGCTGTCCCTCGAGGCTTTCAAACGAGGCTTTCCCACAGGGCTGTGCCACATGCCACCTTGGTGTGAGTCGATCCTCGGCGTGAAAGACGAGCCGATGAAGGGAAAAGAGGTTCCTCTGGAATGGACTGAGACATCTGGGGGACTCTTGGAATGGTGGCACGACCCTGGAGTTCCTATCGCCGTTCCTGTTGAGAGGGCCCCCTCTTGAGATGCGACGGAAACGCCGGGAACTCTTTCCCGACGAAGCAGGGAAAGGATCCCTCATCTCGATCTACGAAGCGGAAACGGGGCTCCTCTGGATGTGGGCGGGACCCTCGTGATTCCTCTCGAGTGGAGACGGGTATGTCGGGGAACGTCTTGATTTGCACCAAGGGTGTGAAGGAACCTTTCGAGGTTACGGAGGTGAGGTGTGATCAGCCTCGAGACGCCTCAGCGGAAATGGGCCTCATCTCGCCTGGAGGGGAGAACCTCCTGGATTTTCTCGAGTTGCGCCAGGTCTTCCCGAGTTACGAATGGGACCTCAGGGACCCGCTCTTGTGGCCTCAGGAAAGGCCAGTCGCCATGCGAGTTGCTAGGGGACCTCTCGGGATTTCTCTCCCGTCCATGTTGGGGTTAAGACCTTGTGTGGAGTCGGGGCCGGAACCTGAGGAGTCCTCTCCAGTGTTGCCATGGATCTTGGGGTGCCTCTGATTCTCCCCAGGGGAGTCAAGCCCCGGCTCGTGTGGGGGCATGCACGTGCGCTTTCCTCCCGAGCTGCAGCAGTAGTGTCACGCTTCCTGTCACGTGGATCAAGGGATCTGTGGCTTTCCCTCGAGGCTGTCCCTCAAGGCTTTCCCACGATTCTTTCCCACAGGGCTGTGCCACGTTCCACCTTGTTGGGAGTAAATCCTCGGCGTGAAAGTCGAGCCGGTGAAGGGAAAAGAGGTTCCTCTGGAATGGACTGAGACATCTGGGGGACTCTTGGAATGGTGGCACGACCCTGGAGTTCCTCTCGCCGTTCCTGTTGCGAGGGCCTCCTCTTGAGATGCGACGGGAACGCCGGGAACTCTTTCCCGACGAAGCAGGGAAAGGATCCCTCATCTCGAGCTACGAGGCGGAAACGGGGCTCCTCTGGATGTGGGCGGGACCCTCGTGATTCCTCTCGAGTGGAGACGGGTATGTCGGGGAACTTCTTGATTTGCACCAAGGGTGTGAAGGACCCTTTCGAAGTTCCAGAGGTGAGGTGTGATCACCTCGAAACGCCTCAGCGGAAATGGGCCACATCTCGCCTGGAGGGGAGAACCTCCTGGATTATCTCGAGTTGCGACAGGTCTTCTCGAGTTACGACGGGGACCTCAGGGACCCGATCTGATGGCCAAAGGAAAGGCCAGTCCCTCTGCGAGTTGCTACGGGACCATTCGGGATTCCTCTCCCGTCCATGCCGGGGCCTAAGACCTTGTGTGGAGTCGGGGCCAGAACCTGAGGATTCCTCTCCAGTGTTGCCATGGATCTTCGGGTGCTTCTGAGTCTCCCCAGGGGAGTCAGGCCTCGAATCGAGTGGGGGCATGCACGTGCGCTTTCCTCCCGAGCTGCAGCAGTAGAGTCACGCTTCCTGTCACGTGGATCAAGGGATCTGTGGCTTTTCCTCGAGGCTTTCCCTCGAGGCTTTCCCACAAGGCTTTCCCACAGGGCTGTGCCACGTGCCACCTTGGTGTGAGTCGATCCTCGGCGTGAAAGACGAGCCGGTGAAGGGAAAAGAGGTTCCTCTGGAATGGACTGAGACATCTGGGGGACCCTTGGAATGGTGGGACGACCCTGGAGTTCCTCTCGCCGTTCCTGTTGAGAGCGCCTCCTCCTCAGATGCAACGGGAATGCCGGGAATTCTTTCCCGACGAAGCAGGGAAAGGATCCCTCACCTCGAGCTACGAGGCGGAAACGGGGCTCCTCTGGATGTGGGCGGGACCCTCGTGTTTCCTCTCGAGTGGAGACGGGTATGTCGGGGAACTTCTTGAGTTGCACCCAGGTTGTGAAGGACCCTTTCGAAGTTCCAGAGGTGAGGTGTGATTAGCCCCGAGAAGCCTCTGCGGAAATGGGCCTCCTCTCGCATGGAGGGGAGAACCTCCTGGATTTTCTCGAGTTGCGGCAGGTCTTCTCGAGTTACGACGGGGACCTCAGGGACCCGCTCTGGTGGCCTCAGGAAGGGCCAGTCCCCATGTGAGTTGCTAGGGGCCATCTCGGGATTCCTCTCCCGTCGATGCCGGGGCCTAAGACCTTGTGTGGAGTCGGGGCCGGAACCTGAGCATTACTCTCCAGTGTTGACATGGATCTTGGGGTGCCTCTGAGTCTCCCCAGGGGAGTCAAGCCTCGTCTCGAGTGGGGGCATGTACGTGCGCTTCCCTCCCGAGCTGCAGCAGTAGGGTCACGATTCCTGTCACGTGGATCAAGGGATCTGTGGCTTTCCCTCGAGGCTTTCCCTCGAGGCTTTCCCACGAGGCTTTCCCACAGGGCTGTGCCAAGTGCCACCTTGTTGGGAGTCGATCCTCGGCGTGAAAGACGAGCCGGTGAAGGGAAAAGAGGTTCCTCTGGAATGGACTGAGACATCTGGGGGACTCTTGGAATGGTGGCACGACCCTGGAGTTCCTCTCGCCGTTCCTGTTGAGAGGGCCTCCTCTTGAGATGCGACGGGAACGCTGGGAACTCTTTCCCGACGAAGCAGAGAAAGGATCCCTCATCTCGAGCTACGAGGCGGAAACGGGGCTCCTCTGGATGTGTGCGGGACCCTCGTCTTTCCTCTCGAGTGGAGACGGGTATGTCGGGGAACTTCTTGAGTTGCACCAAGGGTGTGAAGGACCCTTTCGAAGTTCCAGATGTGAGGTGTGATTAGCCCCGAGAAGCCTCTGCGGAAATGGGCCTCCTCTCGCATGGAGGGGAGAACCTCCTGGATTTTCTCGAGTTGCGGCATGTCTTCTCGAGTTACGACGGGGACCTCAGGGACCCGCTCTGGTGGCCTCAGGAAGGGCCAGTCCCCATGTGAGTCGCTAGGGGCCATCTCGGGATTCCTCTCCCATCCATGCCGGGGCTTAAGACCTTGTGTGGAGTCGGGGCCGGAACCTGAGGATTCCTCTCCAGTGCTGCCATGGATCTTGGGGTGCTTCTGAGTCTACCCAGGGGAGTCAGGCATGGTCTCGAGAGGGGGCATGCACGTGCGATTTCCTCCCGAGCTGCAGCAGTAGTGTCACGCTTCCTGTCACGTGGATCATGGGATCTGTGGCTTTCCCTCGAGGCTTTCCCTCGAGGCTTTCCCACGAGGCTTTCCCTCGAGGCTTTCCCACGAGGCTTTCCCACAGGGCTGTGCCACGTGCCACCTTGGTGGGAGTCTATCCTCGGCGTGAATGACGAGCCGGTGAAGGGAAAAGAGGTTCCTCTGGAATGGACTGAGACATCAGGGGGACTCTTGAAGTGGTGGCACGACCTTGGAGTTACTCTCGCCATTCCTGTTGAGAGGGCCTCCGCTTGAGATGCGACGGGAACGCCGGGAACTCTTTCCCGACGAAGCAGGGAAAGGATCCCTCATCTCGAGCTACGAGGCGGAAACGGGGCTCCTCTGGATGTGGGCGTGACCCTCGTGATTCCTGTCGAGTGGAGACGGGTATGTCGGGGAACTTCTTGATTTGCACCAAGGGTGTGAAGGTCCCTTTCGAAGTTCCAGAGGTGAGGTGTGGTCAGCCTCGAGACGTCTCAGCGGAAATGGCCTCATCTCGCCTGGAGGGGAGAACCTCCTGGATTTTCTGAATTGCGGCAGGTCTTCTCGAGTTACGACGGGGACCTCAGGGACCCGCTCTGGTGGCCTCAGGAAAGGCCAGTCCCCATGCGAGTTGCTAAGGGCCATCTCGGGATTCCTCTCCCGTCCATGTTGGGGTTAAGACCTTGTGTGGAGTCGGGGCCGGAACCTGAGGATTCCTCTCCAGTGTTGCCATGGATCTTGGGGTGCTTCTGAGTCTCCCCAATAGAGTCAGGCATCGTCTCGAGTGGGGGCATGCACGTGGGCTTTCCTCCCAAACTGAAGCAGTAGTGTCACGCTTCCTGTCACGTGGATCAAGGGATCTGTGGCTTTCCCTCGAGGCTGTCCCTCGAGGCTTTCCCACGAGGCTTTCCCACAGGGCTGTGCCACATGCCACCTTGGTGTGAGTCGATCCTCGGCGTGAAAGACGAGCCGATGAAGGGAAAAGAGGTTCCTCTGGAATGGACTGAGACATCTGGGGGACTCTTGGAATGGTGGCACGACCCTGGAGTTCCTATCGCCGTTCCTGTTGAGAGGGCCTCCTCTTGAGATGCGACGGAAACGCCGGGAACTCTTTCCCGACGAAGCAGGGAAAGGATCCCTCATCTCGATCTACGAAGCGGAAACGGGGCTCCTCTGGATGTGGGCGGGACCCTCGTGATTCTTCTCGAGTGGAGACGGGTATGTCGGGGAACGTCTTGATTTACACCAAGGGTGTGAAGGAACCTTTCGAGGTTACAGAGGTGAGGTGTGATCAGCCTCGAGACGCCTCAGCGGAAATGGGCCTCATCTCGCCTGGAGGGGAGAACCTCCTGGATTTTCTCGAGTTGCGGCAGGTCTTCCCGAGTTACGAATGGGACCTCAGGGACCCGTTCTAGTGGCCTCAGGAAAGGCCAGTCGCCATGCGAGTTGCTAGGGGACCTCTCGGGATTTCTCTCCAGTCCATACCGGGGACTCAGTCCTTGTGTGGAGTCGGGCCGGAACCTGAGGATTCCTCTCCAGTTTTGCCATGGATCTTGGGGTGCTTCTGAGTGTCCCCAGGGGAGTCAGGCCTCGTCTCGAGTGGGGGCATGCACGTGCGCTTTCCTCCCGAGCTGCAGCAGTAGTGTCACGCTTCCTGTCACGTGGATCAAGGGATCTGTGGCTTTCCCTCGAGGCTGTCCCTCGAGGCTTTCCCACGAGGCTTTCCCACAGGGCTGTGCCACGTGCCACCTTGGTGTGAGTCGATCCTCGGCGTGAGAGACGAGCCGGTGAAGGGAAAAGAGGTTCCTCTGGAATGGACTGAGACATCTGGGGGACTCTTGGAATGGTGGCACGACCCTGGAGTTCCTCTCGCCGTTCCTGTTGAGAGGGCCTCCTCTTGAGAGGCGACGGGAACGCCGGGAACTCTTTCCCGACGAAGAAGGGAAAGGATCCCTCATCTCGAGCTACGAGGCGGAAACGGGGCTCCTCTGGATGTGGGCGGGACCCTCGTGTTTCCTCTCGAGTGGAGACGGGTATGTCGGGGAACTTCTTGATTTGCACCCAGGGTGTGAAGGACCCTTTCGAAGTTCCATAGGTGAGGTGTGATCAGCCTCGAGACGCCTCAGCGGAAATGGGCCTCATCTCGCCTGCAGGGGAGAACCTCCTGGATATTCTCGAGTTGCGGCAGGTCTTCTCGAGTTAAGACGGGGACCTCAGGGACCCGCTCTGGTCGCCTCAGGAAGGGCCAGTCCCCATGCGAGTTGCTAGGGGCCATCTCGGGTTTCCTCTCCCGTCGATGACGGGGCCAAAGACCTTGTGTGGAGTCGGGGCTGGAACCTGAGCATTCCTCTCCAGTGTTACCATGGAACTTGGGGTGCCTCTGAGTCTCCCCAGGGGAGTCAGGCCTCGTCTCGAGTGGGGGCATGCAGGTGCGCTTCCCACCCGAGCTGCAGCAGTAGGGTCACGCTTCCTGTCACGTGGATCAAGGGATCTGTGGCTTTCCCTCGAGGCTTTCCCTCGAGGCTTTCCCACGAGGCTTTCCCACAAGGCTGTGCCAAGTGCCACCTTGGTGTGAGTCGATCCTCGGCGTGAAAGACGAGCCGGTGAAGGGAAAAGAGGTTCCTCTGGAATGGACTGAGACATCTGGGGGACTCTTGGAATGGTGGCACGACCCTGGAGTTCCTCTCGCCGTTCCTGTTGAGAGGGCCTCCTCTTGAGACGTGACGGGAACGCCGGGAACTCTTTCCCGACGAAGCAGAGAAAGGATCCCTCATCTCGAGCTATGAGGCGGAAACGGGGCTCCTCTGGATGTGTGCGGGACCCTCGTGATTCCTCTCGAGTGGAGACGGGTATATGGGGGAACTTCTTGATTTGCACCAAGGGTGTGAAGGACCCTTTCGAAGTTCCAGAGGTGAGGTGTGATCAGCCTCGAGACGTCTCAGCGGAAATGGCCTCATCTCGCCTGGAGGGGAGAACCTCCTGGATTTTCTCGAATTGCGGCAGGTCTTCTCGACTTACGACGGGGACCTCAGGGACCCGCTCTGGTGGCCTCAGCAAAGGCCAGTCCCCATGCGAGTCGCTAGGGGCCATCTCGGGATTCCTCTCCCATCCATGCCGGGGCTTAAGACCTTGTGTGGAGTCGGGGCCGGAACCTGAGGATTCCTCTCCAGTGCTGCCATGGATCTTGGGGTGCTTCTGAGTCTACCCAGGGGAGTCAGGCATGGTCTCGAGAGGGGGCATGCACGTGCGATTTCCTCCCGAGCTGCAGCAGTAGTGTCACGCTTCCTGTCACGTGGATCAAGGGATCTGTGGCTTTCCCTCGAGGCTTTCCCTCGAGGCTTTCCCACGAGGCTTTCCCTCGAGGCTTTCCCACGAGGCTTTCCCACAGGGCTGTGCCACGTGCCACCTTGGTGGGAGTCTATCCTCGGCGTGAAAGACGAGCCGGTGAAGGGAAAAGAGGTTCCTCTGGAATGGACTGAGACATCTGGGGGACTCTTGGAATGGTGGCACGACCCTGGAGTTCCTCTCGCCATTCCTGTTCAGAGGGCCTCCTCTTGAGATGCGACGGGAACGCCGGGAATTCTTTCCCGACGAAGCAGGGAAAGGATCCCTCACCTCGAGCTACGAGGCGGAAACGGGGCTCCTCTGGATGTGGGCGGGACCCTCGTGATTCCTCTCGAGTGGAGACGGGTATGTCGGGGAACTTCTTGATTTGCACCAAGGGTGTGAAGGACCCTTTCGACATTCCAGAGGTGAGGTGTGATTAGCCCCGAGAAGCCTCTGCGGAAATGGGCCTCGTCTCGCCTGCAGGGGAGAACCTCCTGGATATTCTCGAGTTGCGGCAGGTCTTCTCGAGTTACGACGGGGACCACAGGGACCCGCTCTGGTGGCCTCAGGAAGGGCCAGTCCCAATGCGAGTTGCTAGGGGCCATCTCGGGATTACTCTCCCGTCGATGCCGGGGAATAAGGCCTTGTGTGGAGTCGGGGCCGGAACCTGAGCATTCCTCTCCAATGTTGACATGGATCTTGGGGTGCCTCTGAGTATCCCCAGGGGAGTCAGGCCTCGTCTCGAGTTGGGGCATGCATGTGGGGTTCCCTCCCGAGCTGCAGCAGAAGGGTCACGCTTCCTGTCACGTGGATAAAGGGATCTGTGGCTTTCCCTCGAGGCTTTCCCTCGAGGCTTTCCCACGAGGCTTTCCCACAGGGCTGTGCCAAGTGCCACGTTGGTGTGAGTCGATCCTCGGCGTGAAAGACGAGCCGGTGAAGGGAAAAGAGGTTCCTCTGGAATGGACTGAGACATCTGGGGGACCCTTGGAATGGTGGCACGACCCTGGAGTTCCTCTCGCCGTTCCTGTTGAGAGGGCCTCCTCCTCAGATGCAACGGGAATGCCGGGAATTCTTTCCCGACTAAGCAGGTAAAGGATCCCTCACCTCGAGCTACGAGGCGGAAACGGGGCTCCTCTGGATGTGGGCGGGACCCTCGTGTTTCCTCTCGAGTGGAGAGGGGTATGTCGGGGAACTTCTTGAGTTGCACCCAGGGTGTGAAGGACCCTGTCGAAGTTCCAGATGTGAGGTGTGGTTAGCCCCGAGAAGCCTCTGCGGAAATGGGCCTCCTATCGCATGGAGGGGAGAACCTCCTGGATTTTCTCGAGTTGCGGCAGGTCTTCTCGAGTTACGACGGGGACCTCAGGGACCCGCTCTGGTGGCCTCAGGAAGGGCCAGTCCCCATGTGAGTTGCTAGGGGCCATCTCGGGATTCCTCTCCCGTCGATGTCGGGGCCTAAGACCTTGTGTGTAGTCGGGGCCGGAACCTGAGGAGTCCTCTCCAGTGTTGCCATGGATCTAGGGTGCCTCTGAGTCTCCCCAGGGGAGTCAAGCCCCGTCTCGAGTGGGGGCATGCACGTGCGCTTTCCTCCCGAGCTGCAGCAGTGGTGTCACGCTTCCTGTCACGTGGATCAAGGGATCTGTGGCTTTCCCTCGAGGCTGTCCCTCAAGGCTTTCCCAAGAGGCTTTCCCACAGGGCTGTACCAAGTGCCACCTTGTTGGGAGTCGATCCTCGGCGTGAAAGACGAGCCGCTGAAGGGAAAAGAGGTTCCTCTTGAATGGACTGAGACATCTGGGGGACTCTTAGAATGGTGGCACGACCCTGGAGTTCCTCTCGCCGTTCCTGTTGAGAGGGCCTCCACTTGAGATTCGACGGGAACGCTGGGAACTCTTTCCCGACGAAGCAGTGAAAGGATCCCTCATCTCGAGCTACGAGGCGGAAACGGGGCTCCTCTGAATGTGGGCGGGACCCTCGTCTTTCCTCTCGAGTGGAGACGGGTATGTCGGGGAACTTCTTGAGTTGCACCCAGGGTGTGAAGGACTCTGTCGAAGTTCCAGATGTGAGGTGTGATTAGCCCCGAGAAGCCTCTGCGGAAATGGGCCTCCTATCGCATGGAGGGGAGAACCTCCTGGATTTTCTCGAGTTGCGGCAGGTCTTCTCGAGTTACGACGGGGACCTCAGGGACCCGCTCTGGTGGCCTCAGGAAGGGCCAGTCCCCATGTGAGTTGCTAGGGGCCATCTCGGGATTCCTCTCCCGTCGATGCCGGGGCCTAAGACCTTGTGTGGAATCGGGGCCGGAACCTGAGGAGTCCTCTCCAGTGCTGCCATGGATCTTGGGGTGCCTCTGAGTCTCCCCAGGGGAGTCAAGCCCCGGCTCGAGTGGGGGCATGCACGTGCGCTTTCCTCCCGAGCTGCAGCAGTAGTGTCACGCTTCCTGTCACGTGGATCAAGGGATCTGTGGCTTTCCCTCGAGGCTTTCCCACGAGGCTTTCCCTCGAGGCTTTCCCACGAGGATTTCCCACAGGGCTGTGCCACGTGCCACCTTGGTGGGAGTCTATCCTCGGCGTGAATGACGAGCCGGTGAAGGGAAAAGAGGTTCCTCTGGAATGGACTGAGACATCAGGGGGACTCTTGAAGTGGTGGCACGACCTTGGAGTTACTCTCGCCATTCCTGTTGAGAGGGCCTCCTCTTGAGATGCGACGGGAACGCCGGAAACTCTTTCCCGACGAAGCAGGGAAAGGATCCCTCATCTCGAGCTACGAGGCGGAAACGGGGCTCCTCTGGATATGGGCGTGACCCTCGTGATTCCTGTCGAGTGGAGACGGGTATGTCGGGGAACTTCTTGATTTGCACCAAGGGTGTGAAGGTCCCGTTCGAAGTTCCAGAGGTGAGGTGTGGTCAGCCTCGAGACGTCTCAGCGGAAATGGCCTCATCTCTCCTGGAGGGGAGAACCTCCTGGATTTTCTGAATTGCGGCAGGTCTTCTCGAGTTACGACGGGGACCTCAGGGACCCGCTCTGGTGGCCTCAGGAAAGGCCAGTCCCCATGCGAGTTGCTAAGGGCCATCTCGGGATTCCTCTCCCGTCCATGTTGGGGTTAAGACCTTGTGTGGAGTCGGGGCCGGAACCTGAGGATTCCTCTCCAGTGTTGTCATGGATCTTGGGGTGCTTCTGAGTCTCCCCAGTAGAGTCAGGCATCGTCTCGAGTGGGGGCATGCACGTGGGCTTTCCTCCCAAACTGAAGCAGTAGTGTCACGCTTCCTGTCACGTGGATCAAGGGATCTGTGTCTTTCCCTCGAGGCTGTCCCTCGAGGCTTTCCCACGAGGCTTTCCAACAGGGCTGTGCCACGTGCCACCTTGGTGTGAGTCGATCCTCGGCGTGAAAGAAGAGCCGGTGAAGGGAAAAGAGTTTCCTCTGGAATGGACTGAGACATCTGGGGGACTCTTGGAATGGTGGCACGACCCTGGAGTTCCTCTGGCCATTCCTGTTGAGAGGGCCTCCTCTTAAGGTGCGACGGGAACGCCGGGAACTCTTTCGCGATGAAGCAGGGAAAGGATCCCACATCTCGAGCTACGAGGAGGAAACGGGGCTCCTCTGGATGTGGGCGGGAACCTCGTGTTTCCTCTTGAGTGGAGACGGGTATGTCGGGAAACTTCTTGATTTGCACCAAGGGTGTGAAGGACCCTTTCGAAGTTCCAGAGGTGAGGTGTGATCAGCCTCGAGACGCCTCAGCGGAAATGGGCCTCATCTCGCCTGGAGGGGAGAACCTCCTGGATTTTCTCGAGTTGCGGCAGGTCTTCTCCAGTTACGACGGGGACCTCAGGGACCCGCTCTGTGGCCTCAGGAAAGGCCAGTCCCCATGCGAGTTGCTAGGGGCCATCTCGGGATTCCTCTCCAGTCCATGCCGGGGCCTAAGACCTTGTGTGGAGTCGGGGCCGAAACCTGAGGATTCCTCTCCAGTGTTACCATGGATCTTGGGGTGCTTCTGAGTCTCCCCACGGGAGTCAGGCCTCGTCTCGAGTGGGGGCATGCACGTGCGCTTCCATCCCGATCTGCAGCAGTAGTGTCACGCTTCCTGTCACGTGGATCAAGGGATCTGTGGTTTCCCTCGAGGCTTTCGCTCGAGGCTTTCCCACGAGGCTTTCCCACAGGGCTGTGCCAAGTGCCACCTTGGTGTGAGTCAATCCTCGGCTTGAAGAACGAGCCGGTGAAGGGAAAAGAGGTTCCTCTGGAATGGACAGAGACATCTGGGGGACTCTTGGAATGGTGGCACGACCCTGAAGATCCTCTCGTCGATCCTCTTGAGAGGGCCTACTCTTGAGATGCGACGGGAACGCCGGGAACTCTTTCCCGATGAAGCAGGGAAAGGATCCCTCATCTCGAGCTTCGAGGCGGAAACGGGGCTCCTCTGTATGTGGGCGGGACCCTCGTGATTCCTCTCGAGTGGAGACGGGTATGTCGGGGAACTTCTTGATTTGCACCAAGTGTGTGAAGGACACTTTCGAAGTTCCAGAGGTGAGGTGTGATCAGACTCGAGACGCCTCAGCGGAAATGGCCCTCATCTCGCCTGGAGGGAAGAACCTCCTGGATTTTCTCGAGTTGCCGCAGGTTTTCTCGAGTTACGACGTGGACCTCAGGGACCCGCTCTGGTGGCCTCAGGAAAGGCCAGCCCCGTGTGAGTTGCTAGGGGCCATCTCGGGATTCCTCTCCCGTCCATGCCGGGGCCTAAGACCTTGTGTGGAGTCGGGGCCGGAACCTGAGGATTCCTCTCCAGTGTTGCCATGGATCTTGGGGTGCTTCTGAGTCTCCCCAGGGGAGTCAGGCCTCGTCTCGAGTGGGGGCATGCATGTGCGCATTCCTCCCGAGCTGCAGCAGTAGTGTAACGCTTCCTGTCACGTGGATCAAGGGATCTGTGGTTTCCCTCGAGGTTTTCAATGGAGGCTTTCCCACGAGGCTTTCCCACAGGGCTGTGCCATGTGCCACCTTGGTGTGAGTCGATCCTCGGCCTGAAAGACGAGCCGGTGAAGGGAAAAAAGGTTCCTCTGGAATGGACTGACACATCTGGGGGACTCTTGGAATGGTGGCACCACCCTGGAGTTCCTCTCGCCGTTCCTGTTGAGAGGGCCTCCTCTTGAGATGCGACTGGAACGCCGGGAACTCTTTCCCGACGAAGCAGGGAAAGGATCCCTCATCTCGAGCTACGAGGCGGAAACGGGGCTCCTCTGGATGTGGGCGGGACCCTCGTGTTTCCTCTCGAGTGGAGACGGATATGTCGGGGAACTTCTTGATTTGCACCAAGGGTGTGAAGGACCCTTGCGAAGTTCCAGAGGTGAGGTGTGATCAGCCTCGAGACGCCTCAGCGGAAATGGGCCTCATCTCGCCTGGAGGGGAGAACCTCCTGGATTTTCTCGAGTTGTGGCAGGTCTTCTCGAGTTACGACGGGGACCTCAGGGACCCGCTCTGGTGGCCTCAGGAAAGGCCAGTCCCCGTGCGAGTTGCTAGGGGCCATCTCGGGATTCCTCTCCCGTCGATGCCGGGGCCTAAGACCTTGTGTGGAGTCGGGGACGGAACCTGAGTATTCCTCTCCAGTGTTGCCATGGATCTTGGGGTGCTTCTGAGTGTCCCCAGGGGAGTCAGGCCTCGTCTCGAGTGGGGGCATGCACGTGCGCTTTCCTCCCGAGCTGCAGCAGTAGTGTCACGCTTCCTGTCACGTGGATCAAGGGATCTGTGGCTTTCCCTCGAGGCTGTCCCTCGAGGCTTTCCCACGAGGCTTTCCCACAGGGCTGTGCCACGTGCCACCTTGGTGTGAGTCGATCCTCGGCGTGAAAGAAGAGCCGGTGAAGGGAAAAGAGTTTCCTCTGGAATGGACTGAGACATCTGGGGGACTCTTGGAATGGTGGCACGACCCTGGAGTTCCTCTGGCCATTCCTGTTGAGAGGGCCTCCTCTTGAGGTGCGACGGGAACGCCGGGAACTCTTTCGCGATGAAGCAGGGAAAGGATCCCACATCTCGAGCTACGAGGAGGAAACGGGGCTCCTCTGGATGTGGGCGGGAACCTCGTGTTTCCTCTTGAGTGGAGACGGGTATGTCGGGAAACTTCTTGATTTGCACCAAGGGTGTGAAGGACCCTTTCGAAGTTCCAGAGGTGAGGTGTGATCAGCCTCGAGACGCCTCAGCGGAAATGGGCCTCATCTCGCCTGGATGGGAGAACCTCCTGGATTTTCTCGAGTTGCGGCAGGTCTTCTCCAGTTACGACGGGGACCTCAGGGACCCGCTCTGTGGCCTCAGGAAAGGCCAGTCCCCATGCGAGTTGCTAGGGGCCATCTCGGGATTCCTCTCCAGTCCATGCCGGGGCCTAAGACCTTGTGTGGAGTCGGGGCCGAAACCTGAGGATTCCTCTCCAGTGTTACCATGGATCTTGGGGTGCTTCTGAGTCTCCCCACGGGAGTCAGGCCTCGTCTCGAGTGGGGGCATGCACGTGCGCTTCCATCCCGATCTGCAGCAGTAGTGTCACGCTTCCTGTCACGTGGATCAAGGGATCTGTGGTTTCCCTCGAGGCTTTCGCTCGAGGCTTTCCCACGAGGCTTTCCCACAGGGCTGTGCCAAGTGCCACCTTGGTGTGAGTCAATCCTCGGCTTGAAGAACGAGCCGGTGAAGGGAAAAGAGGTTCCTCTGGAATGGACAGAGACATCTGGGGGACTCTTGGAATGGTGGCACGACCCTGAAGATCCTCTCGTCGATCCTCTTGAGAGGGCCTACTCTTGAGATGCGACGGGAACGCCGGGAACTCTTTCCCGATGAAGCAGGGAAAGGATCCCTCATCTCGAGCTTCGAGGCGGAAACGGGGCTCCTCTGGATGTGGCCGGGACCCTCGTGATTCCTCTCGAGTGGAGACGGGTATGTCGGGGAACTTCTTGATTTGCACCAAGTGTGTGAAGGACACTTTCGAAGTTCCAGAGGTGAGGTGTGATCAGACTCGAGACGCCTCAGCGGAAATGGCCCTCATCTCGCCTGGAGGGAAGAACCTCCTGGATTTTCTCGAGTTGCCGCAGGTTTTCTCGAGTTACGACGTGGACCTCAGGGACCCGCTCTGGTGGCCTCAGGAAAGGCCAGCCCCGTGTGAGTTGCTAGGGGCCATCTCGGGATTCCTCTCCCGTCCATGCCGGGGCCTAAGACCTTGTGTGGAGTCGGGGCCGGAACCTGAGGATTCCTCTCCAGTGTTGCCATGGATCTTGGGGTGCTTCTGAGTCTCCCCAGGGGAGTCAGGCCTCGTCTCGAGTGGGGGCATGCACGTGCGCATTCCTCCCGAGCTGCAGCAGTAGTGTAACGCTTCCTGTCACGTGGATCAAGGGATCTGTGGTTTCCCTCGAGGTTTTCAATGGAGGCTTTCCCACGAGGCTTTCCCACAGGGCTGTGCCATGTGCCACCTTGGTGTGAGTCGATCCTCGGCCTGAAAGACGAGCCGGTGAAGGGAAAAGAGGTTCCTCTGGAATGGACTGACACATCTGGGGGACTCTTGGAATGGTGGCACCACCCTGGAGTTCCTCTCGCCGTTCCTGTTGAGAGGGCCTCCTCTTGAGATGCGACTGGAACGCCGGGAACTCTTTCCCGACGAAGCAGGGAAAGGATCCCTCATCTCGAGCTACGAGGCGGAAACGGGGCTCCTCTGGATGTGGGCGGGACCCTCGTGATTCCTCTCGAGTGGAGACGGATATGTCGGGGAACTTCTTGATTTGCACCAAGGGTGTGAAGGACCCTTGCGAAGTTCCAGAGGTGAGGTGTGATCAGCCTCGAGACGCCTCAGCGGAAATGGGCCTCATCTCGCCTGGAGGGGAGAACCTCCTGGATTTTCTCGAGTTGTGGCAGGTCTTCTCGAGTTACGACGGGGACCTCAGGGACCCGCTCTGGTGGCCTCAGGAAAGGCCAGTCCCCGTGCGAGTTGCTAGGGGCCATCTCGGGATTCCTCTCCCGTCGATGCCGGGGCCTAAGACCTTGTGTGGAGTCGGGGACGGAACCTGAGTATTCCTCTCCAGTGTTGCCATGGATCTTGGGGTGCTTCTGAGTGTCCCCAGGGGAGTCAGGCCTCGTCTCGAGTTGGGGCATGCACGTGCGCTTTCCTCCCGAGCTGCAGCAGTAGAGTCACGCTTCCTGTCACGTGGAACAAGGGATCTGTGGTTTCCCTCGAGGCTTTCGCTCGAGGCTTTCCCATGAGGCTTTCCCACAGGGCTGTGCCACGTGCCACCTTGGTGTGAGTCGATCCTCGGCGTGAAAGCGAGCCGGTGAAGGGAAAAGAGGTTCCTCTGGAATGGACTGAGACATCTGGTGGGCTCTTGGAATGGTGGCACGACCCTGGAGTTCCTCTCGCCGTTCCTGTTGAGAGGGCCTCCTCTTGAGATGCGACGGGAACGCCGGGAACTCTTTCCCGATGAAGCAGGGAAAGGATCCCTCATCTCGAGCTACGAGGCGGAAACGGGGCTCCTCTGGATGTGGGCGGGACCCTCGTGTTTTCTCTCGAGTGGAGACGGGTATGTCGGGGAACTTCTTGATTTGCACCAAGGGTGTGAAGGACCCTTGCGAAGTTCCAGAGGTGAGGTGTGATCAGCCTCGAAACGCCTCAGCGGAAATGGGCCTCATCTTGCCTGGAGGGGAGAACCTCCTGGATTTTCTCGAGTTGTGGCAGGTCTTGTCGAGTTACGACGGGGACCTCAGGAATCCGCTCTGTTGGCCTCAGGAAAGCCCAGTCCCCTTGCAATTTGCTCGGGGGCCTCTCGGGATTCCTCTCCCTTCCATGCCGCGGCCTCAGTCCTTGTGTGGAGTCGGGGCCGGAACCTGAGGATTCCTCTCCAGTGTTGCCAAGGATCTTGGGGAGCTTCTGAGTCTCCCCATTGGAGTCAGGCCTCGTCTCGAGTGGGGGCATGCACGTGCGCTTTCCTCCCGAGCTGCAGCAGTAGTGTCACGCTTCGTGTCACGTGGATCAAGGGATCTGTGGCTTTCCCTCGAGGCTGTCCCTCGAGGCTTTCCCACGAGGCTTTCCCACAGGGCTGTGCCACGTGCCACCTTGGTGTGAGTCGATCCTCGGCGTGAAAGAAGAGCCGGTGAAGGGAAAAGAGGTTCCTCTGGAATGGACTGAGACATCTGGGGGACTCTTGGAATGGTGGCACGACCCTGGAGTTCCTCTCGCCATTCCTGTTGAGAGGGCCTCCTCTTGAGATGCGACGGGAACGCCGGGAACTCTTTCGCGACGAAGCAGGGAAAGGATCCCACATCTCGAGCTACGAGGAGGAAACGGGGCTCCTCTGGATTTGGGCGGGAACCTCGTGTTTCCTCTCGAGTGGAGACGGGTATGTCGGGAAACTTCTTGATTTGCACCAAGGGTGTGAAGGACCCTTTCGAAGGTCCAGAGGTGAGGTGTGATCAGCCTCGAGACGCCTCAGCGGAAATGGGCCTCATCTCGCCTGGATGGGAGAACCTCCTGGATTTTCTCGAGTTGCGGCAGGTCTTCTCCAGTTACGACGGGGACCTCAGGGACCCGCTCTGTGGCCTCAGGAAAGGCCAGTCCCCATGCGAGTTGCTAGGGGCCATCTCGGGATTCCTCTCCAGTCCATGCCGGGGCCTAAGACCTTGTGTGGAGTCGGGGCCGAAACCTGAGGGTTCCTCTCCAGTGTTACCATGGATCTTGGGGTGCTTCTGAGTCTCCCCAGGGGAGTCAGGCCTCGTCTCGAGTGGGGGCATGCACGTGCGCTTTCCTCCCGATCTGCAGCAGTAGTGTCACGCTTCCTGTCACGTGGATCAAGGGATCTGTGGTTTCCCTCGAGGCTTTCGCTCGAGGCTTTCCCAGGAGGCTTTCCCACAGTGCTGTGCCACGTGCCACCTTGGTGTGAGTCAATCCTCGGCTTGAAGAACGAGCCGGTGAAGGGAAAAGAGGTTCCTCTGGAATGGACAGAGACATCTGGGGGACTCTTGGAATGGTGGCACGACCCTGAAGATCCTCTCGTCGATCCTCTTGAGAGGGCCTCCTCTTGAGATGCGACGGGAACGCCGGGAACTCTTTCCCGATGAAGCAGGGAAAGGATCCCACATCTCGAGCTACGAGGCGGAAACGGGGCTCCTCTGGATGTGGGCGGGACCCTCGTGATTCCTCTCGAGTGGAGACGGGTATGTCGGGGAACTTCTTGATTTGCACCAAAGGTGTGAAGGACACTTTCGAAGTTCCAGAGGTGAGGTGTGATCAGACTCGAGACGCCTCAGCGGAAATGGCCCTCATCTCGCCTGGAGGGGAGAACCTCCTGGATTTTCTCGAGTTGCGGTACGTCTTCCCGAGTTACCAATGGGACCTCAGGGACCCGCTCTTGTGGCCTCAGGAAAGGCCAGTCCCCATGTGAATTGCTAGGGGACCTCTCGGGATTTCTCTCCCGTCCATACCGGGGACTCAGTCCTTGTGTGGAGTCAGGCCGGAACCTGAGGATTCCTCTCCAGTGTTGCCATGGATCTTGGGGTGCTTCTGAGTCTCCTCAGGGGAGTCAGGCCCCGTCTCGAGTGGGGGCATGCACGTGCGCTTTCCTCCCGAGCTGCAGCAGTAGTGTCACGCTTCCTGTCACGTGGATCAAGGGATCTGTGGCTTTGCCTCGAGGCTGTCCCTCGAGGCTTTCCCACGAGGCTTTCCCACAGGGCTGTGCCACGTGCCACCTTGGTGTGAGTCGATCCTCGGCGTGAAAGACGAGCCGGTGAAGGGAAAAGAGGTTCCTCTGGAATGGACTGAGACATCTGGGGGACTCTTGGAAAGGTGGCACGACCCTGGAGTTCCCCTCGCCGTTCCTGTTGAGAGGGCCTCCTCTTGAGAGGCGACGGGAATGCCGGGAACTCTTTCCCGACGAAGAGGGGAAAGGATCCCTCATCTCGATCTACGAGGCGGAAACAGGGCTCCTCTGGATGTGGGCGGGACCCTCGTGATTCCTCTCGAGTGGAGACGGGTATGTCGGGGAACTTCTTGATTTGCACCAAGGGTGTGAAGGACCCTTTCGAAGTTCCAGAGGTGAGGTGTGATCAGCCTCGAGACGCCTCAGCGGAAATGGGCCTCATCTCGCCTGGAGGGGAGAACCTCCCGGATTTTCTCGAGTTGCGGCAGGTCTTCTCGAGTTACGACGGGGACCTCAGGGACCCGCTCTGGTGGCCTCAGGAAAGGCCAGTCCCCATGCGAGTGGCTAGGGGGCCTCTCGGGATTCCTCTCCCGTCCATGCCGGGGCCTCAGTCCTTGTGTGAAGTCGGGGCCGGAACCTGAGGATTCCTCTCCAGTGTTGCCATGGATCTTGGGGTGCTTCTGAGTCTCCCCAGGGGAGTCAGGCCCCGTCTCGAGTGGGGGCATGCACATGCGCTTTCCTCCCGAGCTGCAGCAGTAGTGTCACGCTTCCTGTCACGTGGATCAAGGGATCTGTGGCTTTCCCTCGAGGCTGTCCCTCGAGGCTTTCCCACGAGGCTTTCCCACAGGGCTGTGCCACGTGCCACCTTGGTGTGAGTCGATCCTCAGCGTGAAAGACGAGCCGGTGAAGGGAAAAGAGTTTCCTCTGGAATGGACTGAGACATCTGGGGGACTCTTGGAAAGGTGGCACGACCCTGGAGTTCCTCTCGCCGTTCCTGTTGAGAGGGCCTCCTCTTGAGATGCGACGGGAACGCCGGGAACTCTTTCCCGACGAAGCAGGGAAACGATCCCTCATCTCGAGCTACGAGGCGGAATCGGGGCTCCTCTGGATGTGGGCGGGACCCTCGTGATTCCTCTCGAGTGGAGACCGGTATGTCGGGGATCTTCCTGATTTCCAGCAGGGGTGTGAAGGAGCCTTTCGAAGTTCCAGAGGTGAGGTGTGATACGCCTCGAGACGCCTCAGCAGAAATGGGCCTCATCTCGCCTGGAGGGGAGAACCTCCTGGATTTTCTCGAGTTGCGGCAGGTCTTCTCGAGGTACGAAGGGGACCTCAGGGACCCGCTCTGGTTGCCTCAGGAAAGGCCAGTCCCCATGCCCGTTGCTAGGGGGCCTCTCGGGATTCCTCTCCCGTCCATGCCGGGGCCTCAGTCCTTGTGTGGATTCGGGGCCGGGACCTGAGGATTCCTCTCCAGTGTTTCCATGGATCTTGGGGTGCTTCTGAGTCTCCCCAGGGGAGTCAGGCCTCGTCTCGAGTGGGGGCATGCACGTGCGCTTTCCTCCCGAGCTGCAGCAGTAGTGTCACGCTTCCTGTCACGTGGATCAAGGGATCTGTGGCTTTCCCTCGAGGCTGTCCCTCGAGGCTTTCCCACGAGGCTTTCCCACAGGGCTGTGCCACATGCCACCTTGGTGTGAGTCGATCCTCGGCGTGAAAGACGAGCCGGTGAAGGGAAAAGAGGTTCCTCTGGAATGGACTGAGACATCTGGGGGACTCTTGGAATGGTGGCACGACCCTGGAGTTCCTCTCGCCATTCCTGTTGAGAGGGCCTCCTCTTGAGATGCGACGGGAACGCCGGGAACTCTTTCCCGACGAAGCAGGGAAAGGATCCCTCATCTCGAGCTACGAGGCCGAAACGGGGCTCCTCTGGATGTGGGTGGGACCCTCGTGATTCCTCTCGAGTGGAGACGGGTATGTCGGGGAACTTCTTGATTTGCACCAAGGGTGTGAAGGAGCCTTTCAAAGTTCCAGAGGTGAGCTGTGATCCGCCTCGAGACGCCTCATCGGAAATGGGCCTCATCTCGCCTGGAGGGGAGAACCTCCTGGATTTTCTCGAGTTGCGCCAGGTCTTCTCGAGTTACGACGGGGACCTCAGGGACCCGCTCTGGTGGCCTCAGGAAAGGCCAGTCCCCATGCGAGTTGCTAGGGGACCTCTCGGGATTCCTCTCCCATCCATGCCGGGGCCTCAGTCCTTGTGTGGAGTCGGGGCCAGAACCTGAGGATTCCTCTCCAGTGTTGCCATGGATCTTGGGGTGCTTCAGAGTCTCCCCAGGGGAGTCAGGCCCCGTCTCGAGTGGGGGCATGCACGTGCGCTTTCCTCCCGAGCTGCAGCAGTAGTCTCATGATTCCTGTCACGTGGATCAAGGGATCTGTGGCTTTGCCTCGAGGCTGTCCCTCGAGGCTTTCCCACGAGGCTTTCCCACAGGGCTGTGCCACGTGCCACCTTGGTGTGAGTCGATCCTCGGCGTGAAAGACGAGCCTGTGAAGGGAAAAGAGGTTCCTCTGGAATGGACTGAGACATCGGGGGGACTCTTGGATAGGTGGCACGACCCTGAAGTTCCTCTCGCCGTTCCTGTTGAGAGGGCCTCCTCTTGAGAAGCGACGGGAATGCCGGGAACTCTTTCCCGACGAAGCAGGGAAAGAATCACTCAACTCGATCTACGAGGCGGAAACAGGTCTCCTCTGGATGTGGGCGGGACCCTCGTGATTCCTCTCGAGTGGAGACGGGTATGTCGGGGATCTTCCTGATTTGCAGCAGGGGTGTGAAGGAGCCTTTCGAAGTTCCAGAGGTGAGGTGTGATACGCCTCGAGACGCCTCAGCAGAAATGGGCCTCATCTCGCCTGGAGGGGAGAACCTCCTGGATTTTCTCGAGTTGCGGCAGGTCTTCTCGAGTTACGAAGGGGACCTCAGGGACCCGCTCTGGTTGCCTCAGGAAAGGCCAGTCCCCATGCCCGTTGCTAGGGGGCCTCTCGGGATTCCTCTCCCGTCCATGCCGGGGCCTCAGTCCTTGTGTGGAGTCGGGGCCGGGACCTGAGGATTCCTCTCCAGTGTTTCCATGGATCTTGGGGTGCTTCTGAGTCTCCCCAGGGGAGTCAGGCCTCGTCTCGAGTGGGGGCATGCACGTGCGCTTTCCTCCCGAGCTGCAGCAGTAGTGTCACGCTTCCTGTCACGTGGATCAAGGGATCTGTGGCTTTCCCTCGAGGCTGTCCCTCGAGGCTTTCCCACGAGGCTTTCCCACAGGGCTGTGCCACGTGCCACCTTGGTGTGAGTCGATCCTCGGCGTGAAAGACGAGCCGGTGAAGGGAAAAGAGGTTCCTCTGGAATGGACTGAGACATCTGGGGGACTCTTGGAAAGGTGGCACGACCCTGGAGTTCCTCTCGCCGTTCCTGTTGAGAGGGCCTCCTCTTGAGAGGCGACGGGAATGCCGGGAACTCTTTCCCGACGAAGAGGGGAAAGGATCCCTCATCTCGATCTACGAGGCGGAAACAGGGCTCCTCTGGATGTGGGCGGGACCCTCGTGATTCCTCTCGAGTGGAGCCGGGTATGTCGGGGAACTTCTTGATTTGCACCAAGGGTGTGAAGGACCCTTTCGAAGTTCCAGAGGTGAGGTGTGATCAGCCTCGAGACGCCTCAGCGGAAATGGGCCTCATCTCGCCTGGAGGGGAGAACCTCCCGGATTTTCTCGAGTTGCGGCAGGTCTTCTCGAGTTACGACGGGGACCTCAGGGACCCGCTCTGGTGGCCTCAGGAAAGGCCAGTCCCCATGCCCGTTGCTAGGGGGCCTCTCGGGATTCCTCTCCCGTCCATGCCGGTGCCTCAGTCCTTGTGTGGAGTCGGGGCCGGGACCTGAGGATTCCTCTCCAGTGTTGCCATGGATCTTGGGGTGCTTCTGAGTCTCCCCAGGGGAGTCAGGACCCGTCTCGAGTGGGGGCATGCACATGCGCTTTCCTCCCGAGCTGCAGCAGTAGGGTCACACTTCCTGTCACGTGGATCAAGGGATCTGTGGCTTTCCCTCGAGGCTGTCCCTCGAGGCTTTCCCACGAGGCTTTCCCACAGGGCTGTGCCACGTGCCACCTTGGTGTGAGTCGATCCTCAGCGTGAAAGACGAGCCGGTGAAGGGAAAAGAGTTTCCTCTGGAATGGACTGAGACATCTGGGGGACTCTTGGAAAGGTGGCACGACCCTGGAGTTCCTCTCGCCGTTCCTGTTGAGAGGGCCTCCTCTTGAGATGCGACGGGAACGCCGGGAACTCTTTCCCGACGAAGCAGGGAAACGATCCCTCATCTCGAGCTACGAGGCGGAATCGGGGCTCCTCTGGATGTGGGCGGGACCCTCGTGATTCCTCTCGAGTGGAGACCGGTATGTCGGGGATCTTCCTGATTTGCAGCAGGGGTGTGAAGGAGCCTTTCGAAGTTCCAGAGGTGAGGTGTGATACGCCTCGAGACGCCTCAGCAGAAATGGGCCTCATCTCGCCTGGAGGGGAGAACCTCCTGGATTTTCTCGAGTTGCGGCAGGTCTTCTCGAGTTACGAAGGGGACCTCAGGGACCCGCTCTGGTTGCCTCAGGAAAGGCCAGTCCCCATGCCCGTTGCTAGGGGGCCTCTCGGGATTCCTCTCCCGTCCATGCCAGGGCCTCAGTCCTTGTGTGGAGTCGGGGCCGGGACCTGAGGGTTCCTCTCCAGTGTTTCCATGGATCTTGGGGTGCTTCTGAGTCTCCCCAGGGGAGTCAGGCCTCGTCTCGAGTGGGGGCATGCACGTGCGCTTTCCTCCCGAGCTGCAGCAGTAGTGTCACGCTTCCTGTCACGTGGATCAAGGGATCTGTGGCTTTCCCTCGACGCTGTCCCTCGAGGCTTTCCCACGAGGCTTTCCCACAGGGCTGTGCCACGTGCCACCTTGGTGTGAGTCGATCCTCGGCGTGAAAGACGAGCCGGTGAAGGGAAAAGAGGTTCCTCTGGAATGGACTGAGACATCTGGGGGACTCTTGGAAAGGTGGCACGACCCTGGAGTTCCTCTCGCCGTTCCTGTTGAGAGGGCCTCCTCTTGAGAGGCGACGGGAATGCCGGGAACTCTTTCCCGACGAAGAGGGGAAAGGATCCCTCATCTCGATCTACGAGGCGGAAACAGGGCTCCTCTGGATGTGGGCGGGACCCTCGTGATTCCTCTCGAGTGGAGACGGGTATGTCGGGGAACTTCTTGATTTGCACCAAGGGTGTGAAGGACCCTTTCGAAGTTCCAGAGCTGAGGTGTGATCAGCCTCGAGACGCCTCAGCGGAAATGGGCCTCATCTCGCCTGGAGGGGAGAACCTCCCGGATTTTCTCGAGTTGCGGCAGGTCTTCTCGAGTTACGACGGGGACCTCAGGGACCCGCTCTGGTGGCCTCAGGAAAGGCCAGTCCCCATGCGAGTTGCTAGGGGACCTCTCGGGATTCCTCTCCCGTCCATGCCGGGGCCTCAGTCCTTGTGTGGAGTCGGGGCCGGAACCTGAGGATTCCTCTCCAGTGTTGCCATGGATCTTGGGGTGCTTCTGAGTCTCCCCAGGGGAGTCAGGCCCCGTCTCGAGTGGGGGCATGCACATGCGCTTTCCTCCCGAGCTGCAGCAGTAGGGTCACACTTCCTGTCACGTGGATCAAGGGATCTGTGGCTTTCCCTCGAGGCTGTCCCTCGAGGCTTTCCCACGAGGCTTTCCCACAGGGCTGTGCCACGTGCCACCTTGGTGTGAGTCGATCCTCAGCGTGAAAGACGAGCCGGTGAAGGGAAAAGAGTTTCCTCTGGAATGGACTGAGACATCTGGGGGACTCTTGGAAAGGTGGCACGACCCTGGAGTTCCTCTCGCCGTTCCTGTTGAGAGGGCCTCCTCTTGAGATGCGACGGGAACGCCGGGAACTCTTTCCCGACGAAGCAGGGAAACGATCCCTCATCTCGAGCTACGAGGCGGAATCGGGGCTCCTCTGGATGTGGGCGGGACCCTCGTGATTCCTCTCGAGTGGAGACCGGTATGTCGGGGATCTTCCTGATTTGCAGCAGGGGTGTGAAGGAGCCTTTCGAAGTTCCAGAGGTGAGGTGTGATACGCCTCGAGACGCCTCAGCAGAAATGGGCCTCATCTCGCCTGGAGGGGAGAACCTCCTGGATTTTCTCGAGTTGCGGCAGGTCTTCTCGAGTTACGAAGGGGACCTCAGGGACCCGCTCTGGTTGCCTCAGGAAAGGCCAGTCCCCATGCCCGTTGCTAGGGGGCCTCTCGGGATTCCTCTCCCGTCCATGCCGGGGCCTCAGTCCTTGTGTGGAGTCGGGGCCGGGACCTGAGGGTTCCTCTCCAGTGTTTCCATGGATCTTGGGGTGCTTCTGAGTCTCCCCAGGGGAGTCAGGCCTCGTCTCGAGTGGGGGCATGCACGTGCGCTTTCCTCCCGAGCTGCAGCAGTAGTGTCACGCTTCCTGTCACGTGGATCAAGGGATCTGTGGCTTTCCCTCGACGCTGTCCCTCGAGGCTTTCCCACGAGGCTTTCCCACAGGGCTGTGCCACGTGCCACCTTGGTGTGAGTCGATCCTCGGCGTGAAAGACGAGCCGGTGAAGGGAAAAGAGGTTCCTCTGGAATGGACTGAGACATCTGGGGGACTCTTGGAAAGGTGGCACGACCCTGGAGTTCCTCTCGCCGTTCCTGTTGAGAGGGCCTCCTCTTGAGAGGCGACGGGAATGCCGGGAACTCTTTCCCGACGAAGAGGGGAAAGGATCCCTCATCTCGATCTACGAGGCGGAAACAGGGCTCCTCTGGCTGTGGGCGGGACCCTCGTGATTCCTCTCGAGTGGAGACGGGTATGTCGGGGAACTTCTTGATTTGCACCAAGGGTGTGAAGGACCCTTTCGAAGTTCCAGAGGTGAGGTGTGATCAGCCTCGAGACGCCTCAGCGGAAATGGGCCTCATCTCGCCTGGAGGGGAGAACCTCCCGGATTTTCTCGAGTTGCGGCAGGTCTTCTCGAGTTACGACGGGGACCTCAGGGACCCGCTCTGGTGGCCTCAGGAAAGGCCAGTCCCCATGCGAGTTGCTAGGGGACCTCTCGGGATTCCTCTCCCGTCCATGCCGGGGCCTCAGTCCTTGTGTGGAGTCGGGGCCGGAACCTGAGGATTCCTCTCCAGTGTTGCCATGGATCTTGGGGTGCTTCTGAGTCTCCCCAGGGGAGTCAGGCCCCGTCTCGAGTGGGGGCATGCACATGCGCTTTCCTCCCGAGCTGCAGCAGTAGTGTCACGCTTCCTGTCACGTGGATCAAGAGATCTGTGGCTTTCCCTCGAGGCTGTCCCTCGAGGCTTTCCCACGAGGCTTTCCCACAGGGCTGTGCCACGTGCCACCTTGGTGTGAGTCGATCCTCAGCGTGAAAGACGAGCCGGTGAAGGGAAAAGAGTTTCCTCTGGAATGGACTGAGACATCTGGGGGACTCTTGGAAAGGTGGCACGACCCTGGAGTTCCTCTCGCCGTTCCTGTTGAGAGGGCCTCCTCTTGAGATGCGACGGGAACGCCGGGAACTCTTTCCCGACGAAGCAGGGAAACGATCCCTCATCTCGAGCTACGAGGCGGAATCGGGGCTCCTCTGGATGTGGTTGGGACCCTCGTGATTCCTCTCGAGTGGAGACCGGTATGTCGGGGATCTTCCTGATTTGCAGCAGGGGTGTGAAGGAGCCTTTCGAAGTTCCAGAGGTGAGGTGTGATACGCCTCGAGACGCCTCAGCAGAAATGGGCCTCATCTCGCCTGGAGGGGAGAACCTCCTGGATTTTCTCGAGTTGCGGCAGGTCTTCTCGAGTTACGAAGGGGACCTCAGGGACCCGCTCTGGTTGCCTCAGGAAAGGCCAGTCCCCATGCCCGTTGCTAGGGGGCCTCTCGGGATTCCTCTCCCGTCCATGCCGGGGCCTCAGTCCTTGTGTGGAGTCGGGGCCGGGACCTGAGGATTCCTCTCCAGTGTTTCCATGGATCTTGGGGTGCTTCTGAGTCTCCCCAGGGGAGTCAGGCCTCGTCTCGAGTGGGGGCATGCACGTGCGCTTTCCTCCCGAGCTGCAGCAGTAGTGTCACGCTTCCTGTCACGTGGATCAAGGGATCTGTGGCTTTCCCTCGAGGCTGTCCCTCGAGGCTTTCCCACGAGGCTTTCCCACAGGGCTGTGCCACGTGCCACCTTGGTGTGAGTCGATCCTCGGCGTGAAAGACGAGCCGGTGAAGGGAAAAGAGGTTCCTCTGGAATGGACTGAGACATCTGGGGGACTCTTGGAATGGTGGCACGACCCTGGAGTTCCTCTCGCCATTCCTGTTGAGAGGGCCTCCTCTTGAGATGCGACGGGAACGCCGGGAACTCTTTCCCGACGAAGCAGGGAAAGGATCCCTCATCTCGAGCTACGAGGCCGAAAAGGGGCTCCTCTGGATGTGGGTGGGACCCTCGTGATTCCTCTCGAGTGGAGACGGGTATGTCGGGGAACTTCTTGATTTGCACCAAGGGTGTGAAGGAGCCTTTCAAAGTTCCAGAGGTGAGGTGTGATCCGCATCGAGACGCCTCATCGGAAATGGGCCTCATCTCGCCTGGAGGGGAGAACCTCCTGGATTTTCTCGAGTTGCGGCAGGTCTTCTCGAGTTACGACGGGGACCTCAGGGACCCGCTCTGGTGGCCTCAGGAAAGGCCAGTCCCCATGCGAGTTGCTAGGGGACCTCTCGGGATTCCTCTCCCGTCCATGCCGGGGCCTCAGTCCTTGTGTGGAGTCGGGGCCGGAACCTGAGGATTCCTCTCCAGTGTTGCCATGGATCTTGGGGTGCTTCAGAGTCTCCCCAGGGGAGTCAGGCCCCGTCTCGAGTGGGGGCATGCACGTGCGCTTTCCTCCCGAGCTGCAGCAGTAGTCTCATGATTCCTGTCACGTGGATCAAGGGATCTGTGGCTTTGCCTCGAGGCTGTACCTCGAGGCTTTCCCACGAGGCTTTCCCACAGGGCTCTTCCACGTGCCACCTTGGTGTGAGTCGATCCTCGGCGTGAAAGACGAGCCGGTGAAGGGAAAAGAGGTTCCTCTGGAATGGACTGAGACATCTGGGGGACTCTTGGAAAGGTGGCACGACCCTGAAGTTCCTCTCGCCGTTCCTGTTGAGAGGGCCTCCTCTTGAGAAGCGACGGGAATGCCGGGAACTCTTTCCCGACGAAGCAGGGAAAGGATCACTCATCTCGATCTACGAGGCGGAAACAGGTCTCCTCTGGATGTGGGCGGGACCCTCGTGATTCCTCTCGAGTGGAGACGGGTATGTCGGGGATCTTCCTGATTTGCAGCAGGGGTGTGAAGGAGCCTTTCGAAGTTCCAGAGGTGAGGTGTGATACGCCTCGAGACGTCTCAGCAGAAATGGGCCTCATCTCGCCTGGAGGGGAGAACCTCCTGGATTTTCTCGAGTTGCGGCAGGTCTTCTCGAGTTACGAAGGGGACCTCAGGGACCCGCTCTGGTGGCCTCAGGAAAGGCCAGTCCCCATGCCCGTTGCTAGGGGGCCTCTCGGGATTCCTCTCCCGTCCATGCCGGGGCCTCAGTCCTTGTGTGGAGTCGGGGCCGGGACCTGAGGATTCCTCTCCAGTGTTTCCATGGATCTTGGGGTGCTTCTGAGTCTCCCCAGGGGAGTCAGGACCCGTCTCGAGTGGGGGCATGCACGTGCGCTTTCCTCCCGAGCTGCAGCAGTAGTGTCACGCTTCCTGTCACGTGGATCAAGGGATCTGTGGCTTTGCCTCGAGGCTGTCCCTCGAGGCTTTCCCACGAGGCTTTCCCACAGGGCTGTGCCACGTGCCACCTTGGTGTGAGTCGATCCTCGGCGTGAAAGACGAGCCGGTGAAGGGAAAAGAGGTTCCTCTGGAATGGACTGAGACATCTGGGGGACTCTTGGAAAGGTGGCACGACCCTGGAGTACCTCTCGCCGTTCCTGTTGAGAGGGCCTCCTCTTGAGAGGCGACGGGAATGCCGGGAACTCTTTCCCGACGAAGAGGGGAAAGGATCCCTCATCTCGATCTACGAGGCGGAAACAGGGCTCCTCTGGATGTGGGCGGGACCCTCGTGATTCCTCTCGAGTGGAGACGGGTATGTCGGGGAACTTCTTGATTTGCACCAAGGGTGTGAAGGACCCTTTCGAAGTTCCAGAGGTGAGGTGTGATCAGCCTCGAGACGCCTCAGCGGAAATGGGCCTCATCTCGCCTGGAGGGGAGAACCTCCCGGATTTTCTCGAGTTGCGGCAGGTCTTCTCGAGTTACGACGGGGACCTCAGGGACCCGCTCTGGTGGCCTCAGGAAAGGCCAGTCCCCATGCGAGTGGCTAGGGGGCCTCTCGGGATTCCTCTCCCGTCCATGCCGGGGCCTCAGTCCTTGTGTGAAGTCGGGGCCGGAACCTGAGGATTCCTCTCCAGTGTTGCCATGGATCTTGGGGTGCTTCTGAGTCTCCCCAGGGGAGCCAGGACCCGTCTCGAGTGGGGGCATGCACATGCGCTTTCCTCCTGAGCTGCAGCAGTAGTGTCACGCTTCCTGTCACGTGGATCAAGGGATCTGTGGCTTTCCCTCGAGGCTGTCCCTCGAGGCTTTCCCACGAGGCTTTCCCACAGGGCTGTGCCACGTGCCACCTTGGTGTGAGTCGATCCTCAGCGTGAACGACGAGCCGGTGAAGGGAAAAGAGTTTCCTCTGGAATGGACTGAGACATCTGGGGGACTCTTGGAAAGGTGGCACGACCCTGGAGTTCCTCTCGCCGTTCCTGTTGAGAGGGCCTCCTCTTGAGATGCGACGGGAACGCCGGGAACTCTTTCCCGACGAAGCAGGGAAACGATCCCTCATCTCGAGCTACGAGGCGGAATCGGGGCTCCTCTGGATGTGGGCGGGACCCTCGTGATTCCTCTCGAGTGGAGACCGGTATGTCGGGGATCTTCCTGATTTGCAGCAGGGGTGTGAAGGAGCCTTTCGAAGTTCCAGAGGTGAGGTGTGATACACCTCGAGACGCCTCAGCAGAAATGGGCCTCATCTCGCCTGGAGGGGAGAACCTCCTGGATTTTCTCTAGTTGCGGCAGGTCTTCTCGAGTTACGAAGGGGACCTCAGGGACCCGCTCTGGTTGCCTCAGGAAAGACCAGTCCCCATGCCCGTTGCTAGGGGGCCTCTCGGGATTCCTCTCCCGTCCATGCCGGGGCCTCAGTCCTTGTGTGGAGTCGGGGCCGGGACCTGAGGATTCCTCTCCAGTGTTTCCATGGATCTTGGGGTGCTTCTGAGTCTCCCCAGGGGAGTCAGGCCTCGTCTCGAGTGGGGGCATGCACGTGCGCTTTCCTCCCGAGCTGCAGCAGTATTGTCACGCTTCCTGTCACGTGGATCAAGGGATCTGTGGCTTTCCCTCGAGGCTGTCCCTCGAGGCTTTCCCACGAGGCTTTCCCACAGGGCTGTGCCACGTGCCACCTTGGTGTGAGTCTATCCTCGGCGTGAAAGACGAGCCGGTGAAGGGAAAAGAGGTTCCTCTGGAATGGACTGAGACATCTGGGGGACTCTTGGAAAGGTGGCACGACCCTGGAGTTCCTCTCGCCGTTCCTGTTGAGAGGGCCTCCTCTTGAGAAGCGACGGGAATGCCGGGAACTCTTTCCCGACGAAGAGGGGAAAGGATCCCTCATCTCGATCTACGAGGCGGAAACAGGGCTCCTCTGGATGTGGGCGGGACCCTCGTGATTCCTCTCGAGTGGAGACGGGTATATCGGGGAACTTCTTGATTTGCACCAAGGGTGTGAAGGACCCTTTCGAAGTTCCAGAGGTGAGGTGTGATCTGCCTCGAGACGCCTCATCGGAAATGGGCCTCATCTCGCCTGGAGGGGAGAACCTCCTGGATTTTCTCGAGTTGCGCCAGGTCTTCTCGAGTTACGACGGGGACCTCAGGGACCCGCTCTGGTGGCCTCAGGAAAGGCCAGTCCCCATGCGAGTGGCTAGGGGGCCTCTCGGGATTCCTCTCCCGTCCATGCCGGGGCGTCAGTCCTTGTGTGAAGTCGGGGCCGGAACCTGAGGATTCCTCTCCAGTGTTGCCATGGATCTTGGGGTGCTTCTGAGTCTCCCCAGGGGAGTCAGGCCTCGGCTCGAGTGGGGGCATGCACGTGCTCTTTCCTCCCGAGCTGCAGCAGTAGTGTCACGCTTCCTGTCACGTGGATCAAGGGATCTGTGGCTTTCCGTCGAGGCTGTCCCTCGAGGCTTTCCCACGAGGCTTTCCCACAGGGCTGTGCCACGTGCCACCTTGGTGTGAGTCGATCCTCGGCGTGAAAGACGAGCCGGTGAAGGGAAAAGAGGTTCCTCTGGAATGGACTGAGACATCTGGGGGACTCTTGGAAAGGTGGCACGACCCTGGAGTTCCTCTCGCCGTTCCTGTTGAGAGGGCCTCCTCTTGAGAGGCGACGGGAATGCCGGGAACTCTTTCCCGACGAAGAGGGGAAAGGATCCCTCATCTCGATCTACGAGGCGGAAACAGGGCTCCTCTGGATGTGGGCGGGACCCTCGTGATTCCTCTCGAGTGGAGCCGGGTATGTCGGGGAACTTCTTGATTTGCACCAAGGGTGTGAAGGACCCTTTCGAAGTTCCAGAGGTGAGGTGTGATCAGCCTCGAGACGCCTCATCGGAAATGGGCCTCATCTCGCCTGGAGGGGAGAACCTCCCGGATTTTCTCGAGTTGCGGCAGGTCTTCTCGAGTTACGACGGGGACCTCTGGGACCCGCTCTGGTGGCCTCAGGAAAGGCCAGTCCCCATGCGAGTGGCTAGGGGGCCTCTCGGGATTCCTCTCCCGTCCATGCCAGGGCCTCAGTCCTTGTGTGAAGTCGGGGCCGGAACCTGAGGATTCCTCTCCAGTGTTGCCATGGATCTTGGGGTGCTTCTGAGTCTCCCCAGGGGAGTCAGGCCCCGTCTCGAGTGGGGGCATGCACATACGCTTTCCTCCCGAGCTGCAGCAGTAGGGTCACGCTTCCTGTCACGTGGATCAAGGGATCTGTGGCTTTCCCTCGAGGCTGTCCCTCGAGGCTTTCCCACGAGGCTTTCCCACAGGGCTGTGCCACGTGCCACCTTGGTGTGAGTCGATCCTCAGCGTGAAAGACGAGCCTGTGAAGGGAAAAGAGTTTCCTCTGGAATGGACTGAGACATCTGGGGGACTCTTGGAAAGGTGGCACGACCCTGGAGTTCCTCTCGCCGTTCCTGTTGAGAGGGCCTCCTCTTGAGATGCGACGGGAACGCCGGGAACTCTTTCCCGACGAAGCAGGGAAACGATCCCTCATCTCGAGCTACGAGGCGGAATCGGGGCTCCTCTGGATGTGGGCGGGACCCTCGTGATTCCTCTCGAGTGGAGACCGGTATGTCGGGGATCTTCCTGATTTGCAGCAGGGGTGTGAAGGAGCCTTTCGAAGTTCCAGAGTTGAGGTGTGATACGCCTCGAGACGCCTCAGCAGAAATGGGCCTCATCTCGCCTGGAGGGGAGAACCTCCTGGATTTTCTCGAGTTGCGGCAGGTCTTCTCGAGTTACGAAGGGGACCTCAGGGACCCGCTCTGGTTGCCTCAGGAAAGGCCAATCCCCATGCCCGTTGCTAGGGGGCCTCTCGGGATTCCTCTCCCGTCCATGCCGGGGCCTCAGTCCTTGTGTGGAGTCGGGGCCGGGACCTGAGGATTCCTCTCCAGTGTTGCCATGGATCTTGGGGAGCTTCTGAGTCTCCCCAGGGGAGTCAGGCGGAGTCTCGAGTGGGGGCATGCACGTGCGCTTTCCTCCCGAGCTGCAGCAGTAGTGTCACGCTTCCTGTCACGTGGATCAAGGGATCTGTGGCTTTCCCTCGAGGCTGTCCCTCGAGGCTTTCCCACGAGGCTTTCCCACAGGGCTGTGCCACGTGCCACCCTGGTGTGAGTCGATCCTCGGCGTGAAAGACGAGCCGGTGAAGGGAAAAGAGGTTCCTCTGGAATGGACTGAGACATCTGGGGGACTCTTGGAATGGTAGCACGACCTTGGAGTTCCTCTCGCCGTTCCTGTTGAGAGGGCCTCCTCTTGAGATGCGACGGGAACGCCGGGAACTCTTTCCCGACGAAGCAGGGAAAGAATCCCTCATCTCGAGCTACGAGGCGGAAACGGGGCTCCTCTGGATGTGGGCGGGACCCTCGTGATTCCTCTCGAGTGGAGACGGGTATGTCGGGGAACTTCTTGATTTGCACCAAGGGTGTGAAGGACCCTTGCGAAGTTCCAGAGGTGAGGTGTGATCCGCCTCGAGGCGCCTCAGCGGAAATGGGAATCATCTCGCCGGGAGGGGAGGACCTCCTGGATTTTGTCGAGTTGCGGCAGGTCTTCTCGAGTTACGACGGGGACCTCAGGGACCCGCTCTGGTGGCCTCAGGAAAGGCCAGTCCCCATGCGAGTTGCTAGGGGGCCTTTCGGGATTCCTCTCCCGTCCATGCCGGGGCCTCAGTCCTTGTGTGGAGTCGGGGCCGGAACCTGAGGATTCCTCTCCAGTGTTGCCATGGATCTTGGGGTGCTTCTGAGTCTCCCCAGGGGAGTCAGGCCCCGTCTCGAGTGGGGGCATGCACGTGCGCTTTCCTCCCGAGCTGCAGCATTAGTCTCAGGATTCCTGTCACGTGCATGAAGGTATCTGTGGCTTTGCCTCGAGGCTGTCCCTCGAGGCTTTCCCACGAGGCTTTCCCACAGGGCTGTGCCACGTGCCACCTTGGTGTGAGTCGATCCTCGGCGTGAAAGACGAGCCGGTGAAGGGAAAAGAGGTTCCTCTGGAATGGACTGAGACATCGGGGGGACTCTTGGAAAGGTGGCACGACCCTGGAGTTCCTCTCGCCGTTCCTGTTGAGAGGGCCTCCTCTTGAGATGAGACGGGAATGCCGGGAACTCTTTCCCGAAGAAGCAGGGAAAGGATCCCTCATCTCGATCTACGAGGCGGAAACAGGGCTCCTCTGGATGTGGGCGGGACCCTCGTGATTCCTCTCGAGTGGAGACGGGTATGTCGGGGAACTTCTTGATTTGCACCAAGGGTGTGAAGGACCCTTTCGAAGTTCCAGAGGTGAGGTGTGATCAGCCTCGAGACGCCTCAGCGGAAATGGGCCTCATCTCGCCTGGAGGGGAGAACCTCCCGGATTTTCTCGAGTTGCGGCAGGTCTTCTCGAGTTACGACGGGGACCTCAGGGACCCGCTCTGGTGGCCTCAGGAAAGGCCAGTCCCCATGCGAGTGGCTACGGGGCCTCTCGGGATTCCTCTCCCGTCCATGCCGGGGCCTCAGTCCTTGTGTGGAGTCGGGGCCGGAACCTGAGGATTCCTCTCCAGTGTTGCCATGGATCTTGGGGTGCTTCTGAGTCTCCCCAGGGGAGTCAGGCCCCGTCTCGAGTGGGGGCATGCACATGCGCTTTCCTCCCGAGCTGCAGCAGTAGGGTCACGCTTCCTGTCACGTGGATCAAGGGATCTGTGGCTTTCCCTCGAGGCTGTCCCTCGAGGCTTTCCCACGAGGCTTTCCCACAGGGCTGTGCCACGTGCCACCTTGGTGTGAGTCGATCCTCAGCGTGAAAGACGAGCCGGTGAAGGGAAAAGAGTTTCCTCTGGAATGGACTGAGACATCTGGGGGACTCTTGGAAAGGTGGCACGACCCTGGAGTTCCTCTCGCCGTTCCTGTTGAGAGGGCCTCCTCTTGAGATGCGACGGAAACGCCGGGAACTCTTTCCCGAAGAAGCAGGGAAAGGATCCCTCATCTCGAGCTACGAGGCGGAAACGGGGCTCCGCTGGATGTGGGCGGGACCCTCGTGATTCCTCTCGAGTGGAGACGGGTATGTCGGGGATCTTCCTGATTTGCAGCAGGGGTGTGAAGGAGCCTATCGAAGTTCCAGAGGTGAGGTGTGATACGCCTCGAGACGCCTCAGCAGAAATGGGCCTCATCTCGCCTGGAGGGGAGAACCTCCTGGATTTTGTCGAGTTGCGGCAGGTCTTCTCGAGTTACGAAGGGGACCTCAGGGACCCGCTCTGGTGGCCTCAGGAAAGGCCAGTCCTCATGCCCGTTGCTAGGGGGCCTCTCGGGATTCCTCTCCCGTCCATGCCGGGGCCTCAGTCCTTGTGTGGAGTCGGGGCCGGGACCTGAGTATTCCTCTCCAGTGTTTCCATGGATCTTGGGGTGCCTCTGAGTCTCCCCAGGGGAGTCAGGCCTCGTCTCGTGTGGGGGCATGCACGTGCGCTTTCCTCCCGAGCTGCAGCAGTAGTGTCACGCTTCCTGTCACGTGGATCAAGGGATCTGTGGCTTTCCCTCTAGGCTGTCCCTCGAGGCTTTCCCACGAGGCTTTCCCACATGGCTGTGCCACGTGCCACCTTGGTGTGAGTCGATCCTCGGCGTGAAAGACGAGCCGGTGAAGGGAAAAGAGGTTCCTCTGGAATGGACTGAGACATCTGGGGGACTCTTGGAATGGTGGCACGACCCTGTAGTTCCTCTCGCCATTCCTGTTGAGAGGGCCTCCTCTTGAGATGGGACGGGAACGCCGGGAACTCTTTCCCGACGAAGCAGGGAAAGGATCCCTCATCTCGAGCTACGAGGCCGAAACGGGGCTCCTCTGGATGTGGGTGGGACCCTCGTGATTCCTCTCGAGTGGAGACGGGTATGTCGGGGAACTTCTTGATTTGCACCAAGGGTGTGAAGGAGCCTTTCAAAGTTCCAGAGGTGAGGTGTGATCCGCCTCGAGACGCCTCATCGGAAATGGGCCTCATCTCGCCTGGAGGGGAGAACCTCCTGGATTTTCTCGAGTTGCGCCAGGTCTTCTTGAGTTACGACGGGGACCTCAGGGACCCGCTCTGGTGGCCTCAGGAAAGGCCAGTCCCCATGCGAGTTGCTAGGGGACCTCTCGGGATTCCTCTCCCGTCCATGCCGGGGCCTCAGTCCTTGTGTGGAGTCGGGGCCGGAACCTGAGGATTCCTCTCCAGTGTTGCCATGGATCTTGGGGTGCTTCTGAGTCTCCCCAGGGGAGTCAGGCCTCGGCTCGAGTAGGGGCATGCACGTGCTCTTTCCTCCCGAGCTGCAGCAGTAGTGTCACGCTTCCTGTCACGTGGATCAAGGGATCTGTGGCTTTCCGTCGAGGCTGTCCCTCGAGGCTTTCCCACGAGGCTTTCCCACAGGGCTGTGCCACGTGCCACCTTGGTGTGAGTCGATCCTCGGCGTGAAAGACGAGCCGGTGAAGGGAAAAGAGGTTCCTCTGGAATGGACTGAGACATCTCTGGGACTCATGGAATGGTGGCACGACCCTGGAGTTCCTTTCGCCATTCCTGTTGAGAGGGCCTCCTCTTGAGATGCGACGGGAACGCCGGGAACTCTTTCCCGACGAAGCAGGGAAAGGATCCCTCATCTCGAGCTACGAGGCGGAATCGGGGCTCCTCTGGATGTGGGCGGGACCCTCGTGATTCCTCTCGACTGGAGACGGGTATGTCGGGGAACTTCTTGATTTGCACCAAGGGTGTGAATGACCCTTTCGAAGTTCCAGAGGTGAGGTGTGATCCGCCTTGAGACGCCTCAGCGGAAATGGGCCTCATCTCGCCTGGAGGGGAGAACCTCCCGGAATTTCTCGAGTTGCGGCAGGTCTTCTCGAGTTACGACGGGGACCTCAGGGACCCGCTCTGGTGGCCTCAGGAAAGGCCAGTCCCCATGCGAGTGGCTAGGGGGCCTCTCGGGATTCCTCTCCCGTCCATGCCGGGGCCTCAGTCCTTGTGTGGAGTCGGGGCCGGAACCTGAGGATTCCTCTCCAGTGTTGCCATGGATCTTGGGGTGCTTCTGAGTCTCCCCAGGGGAGTCAGGCCCCGTCTCGAGTGGGGCATGCACGTGCGCTTTCCTCCCGAGCTGCAGCAGTAGTCTCACGATTCCTGTCACGTGGATCAAGGGATCTGTGGCTTTCCCGCGAGGCTGTCCCTCGAGGCTTTCCCACGAGGCTTTCCTACAGGGCTGTGCCACGTGCCACCTTGGTGTGAGTCGATCCTCGGCGTGAAAGACGAGCCGGTGAAGGGAAAAGAGTTTCCTCTGGAAAGGACTGAGACATCTGGGGGACTCTTGGAAAGGTGGCACGACCCTGGAGTTCCTCTCGCCGTTCCTGTTGGGAGGGCCTCCTCTTGAGAGGCGACGGGAATGCTGGGAACTCTTTCCCGACGAAGCAGGGAAAGGATCCCTCATCTCGAGCTACGAGGCGGAAACAGGGCTCCTCTGGATGTGGGCGGGACCCTCGTGATTCCTCTCGAGTGGAGCCGGGTATGTCGGGGAACTTCTTGATTTGCACCAAGGGTGTGAAGGACCCTTTCGAAGTTCCAGAGGTGAGGTGTGATCAGCCTCGAGACGCCTCAGCGGAAATGGGCCTCATCTCGCCTGGAGGGGAGAACCTCCCGGAATTTCTCGAGTTGCGGCAGGTCTTCTCGAGTTACGACGGGGACCTCAGGGACCCGCTCTGGTGGCCTCAGGAAAGGCCAGTCCCCATGCGAGTGGCTACGGGGCCTCTCGGGATTCCTCTCCCGTCCATGCCGGGGCCTCAGTCCTTGTGTGGAGTCGGGGCCGGAACCTGAGGATTCCTCTCCAGTGTTGCCATGGATCTTGGGGTTCTTCAGAGACTCCCCAGGGGAGTCAGGCCTCGTCTCGATTGGGGGCATGCAAGTGCGCTTTCCTCCCGAGCTGCAGCAGTAGTGTCACGCTTCCTGTCACGTGGATCAAGGGATCTGTGGCTTTCCCTCGAGGCTGTCCCTTGAGGCTTTCCCACGAGGCTTTCCCACAGGGCTGTGCCACGTGCCACCCTGGTGTGAGTCGATCCTCGGCGTGAAAGACGAGCCGGTGAAGGGAAAAGAGGTTCCTCTGGAATGGACTGAGACATCTGGGGGACTCTTGGAATGGTAGCACGACCTTGGAGTTCCTCTCGCCGTTCCTGTTGAGAGGGCCTCCTCTTGAGATGCGACGGGAACGCCGGGAACTCTTTCCCGACGAAGCAGGGAAAGGATCCCTCATCTCGAGCTACGAGGCGGAAACGGGGCTCCTCTGGATGTGGGCGGGACCCTCGTGATTCCTCTCGAGTGGAGACGGGTATGTCGGGGAACTTCTTGATTTGCACCAAGGGTGTGAATGACCCTTTCGAAGTTCCAGAGGTGAGGTGTGATCCGCCTCGAGACGCCTCAGCGGAAATGGGCCTCATCTCGCCGGGAGGGGAGAACCTCCTGGATTTTGTCGAGTTGCGGCACGTCTTCTCGAGTTACGACGGGGACCTCAGGGACCCGCTCTGGTGTCCTCAGGAAAGGCCAGTCCCGATGCCAGTTGCTAGGGGACCTCTCGGGATTCCTCTCCCGTCCATGCCGGGGCCTCAGTCCTTGTGTGGAGTCGGGGCCGGAACCTGAGGATTCCTCTCCAGTGTTGCCATGGATCTTGGGGTGCTTCTGAGTGTCCCCAGGGGAGTCAGGCCTCGTCTCGAGTGGGGGCATGCACGTGCGCTTTCCTCCCGAGCTGCAGCAGTAGTGTCACGCTTCCTGTCACGTGGATCAAGGGATCTGTGGCTTTCCCTCGAGGCTGTCCCTCGAGGCTTTCCCACGAGGCTTTCCCACAGGGCTGTGCCACGTGCCACCTTGGTGTGAGTCGATCCTCGGCGTGAAAGACGAGCCGGTGAAGGAAAAGAGGTTCCTCTGGAATGGACTGAGACATCTGGGGGACTCTTGGAATGGTGGCACGACCCTGGAGTTCCTCTCGCCGTTCCTGTTGAGAGGGCCTCCTCTTGAGATGCGACGGGAACGCCGGGAACTCTTTCCCGACGAAGCAGGGAAACGATCCCTCATCTCGAGCTACGAGGCGGAAACGGGGCTTCTCTGGATGTGGGCGGGACCCTCGTGATTCCTCTCGAGTGGAGACGGGTATGTCGGGGAACTTCTTGATTTGCACCAAGGGTGTGAAGGACCCTTTCGAAGTTCCAGAGGTGGGATGTGATCAGCCTTGAGACGCCTCAGTAGAAATGGGCCTCATCTTGCCTGGAGGGGAGAACCTCCTGGATTTTCTCGAGTAGCGGCAGGTCTTCTCGAGTTACGACAGGGACCTCAGGGACCCGCTCTGGTGGCCTCAGGAAAGGCCAGTCGCCATGCGAGTTGCTACGGGGCCTCTCGGGATTCCTCTCCCGTCCATGCCGGGGCCTCAGTCCTTGTGTGGAGTCCGGGCCGGAACCTGAGGAATCCTCTCCAGTGTTGCCATGGATCTTGGGATGCTTCTGAGTCTCCCCAGGGGAGTCAGGCCCCGTCTCGAGTGGGGCATGCACGTGCGCTTTCCTCCCGAGCTGCAGCAGTAGTCTCACGATTCCTGTCACGTGGATCAAGGGATCTGTGGCTTTCCCGCGAGGCTGTCCCTCGAGGCTTTCCCACGAGGCTTTCCCACAGGGCTGTGCCACGTGCCACCTTTGTGTGAGTCGATCCTCGGCGTGAAAGACGAGCCGGTGAAGGGAAAAGAGGTTCCTCTGGAATGGACTGAGACATCTGGGGGACTCTTGGAAAGGTGGCACGACCCTGGAGTTCCTCTCGCCGTTCCTGTTGGGAGGGCCTCCTCTTGACAGGCGACGGGAATGCCGGGAACTCTTTCCCGACGAAGAGGGGAAAGGATCCCTCATCTCGATCTACGAGGCGGAAACAGGGCTCCTCTGGATGTGGGCGGGACCCTCGTGATTCCTCTCGAGTGGAGCCGGGTATGTCGGGGAACTTCTTGATTTGCACCAAGGGTGTGAAGGACCCTTTCGAAGTTCCAGAGGTGAGGTGTGATCAGCCTCGAGACGCCTCAGCGGTAATGTGCCTCATCTCGCCTGGAGGGGAGAACCTCCCGGATTTTCTCGAGTTGCGGCAGGTCTTCTCGAGTTACGACGGGGACCTCAGGGACCCGCTCTGGTGGCCTCAGGAAAGGCCAGTCCCCATGCGAGTGGCTACGGGGCCTCTCGGGATTCCTCTCCCGTCCATGCCGGGGCCTCAGTCCTTGTGTGGAGTCGTGGCCGGAACCTGAGGATTCCTCTCCAGTGTTGCCATGGATCTTGGGGTGCTTCTGAGTCTCCCCAGGGGAGTCAGGCCCCGTCTCGAGTGGGGGCATGCACATGCGCTTTCCTCCCGAGCTGCAGCAGTAGGGTCACGCTTCCTGTCACGTGGATCAAGGGATCTGTGGCTTTCCCTCGAGGCTGTCCCTCGAGGCTTTCCCACGAGGCTTTCCCACAGGGCTGTGCCACGTGCCACCTTGGTGTGAGTCGATCCTCGGCGTGAAAGACGAGCCGGTGAAGGGAAAAGAGTTTCCTCTGGAATGGACTGAGACATCTGGGGGACTCTTGGAAAGGTGGCACGACCCTGGAGTTCCTCTCGCCGTTCCTGTTGAGAGGGCCTCCTCTTGAGTTGCGACGGGAACGCCGGGAACTCTGTCCCGAAGAAGCAGGGAAACGATCCCTCATCTCGAGCTACGAGGCGGAAACGGGGCTCCTCTGGATGTGGGCGGGACCCTCGTGATTCCTCTCGAGTGGAGACGGGTATGTCGGGGATCTTCCTGATTTGCAGCAGGGGTGTGAAGGAGCCTTTCGAAGTTCCAGAGGTGAGGTGTGATACGCCTCGAGACGCCTCAGCAGAAATGGGCCTCATCTCGCCTGGAGGGGAGAACCTCCCGGAATTTCTCGAGTTGCGGCAGGTCTTCTCGAGTTACGACGGGGACCTCAGGGACCCGCTCTGGTGGCCTCAGGAAAGGCCAGTCCCCATGCGAGTGGCTAGGGGGCCTCTCGGGATTCCTCTCCCGTCCATGCCGGGGCCTCAGTCCTTGTGTGGAGTCGGGGCCGGAACCTGAGGATTCCTCTCCAGTGTTGCCATGGATCTTGGGGTGCTTCTGAGTCTCCCCAGGGGAGTCAGGCCCCGTTTCGTGTGGGGGCATGCACATGCGCTTTCCTCCCGAGCTGCAGCAGTAGGGTCACGCTTCCTGTCACGTGGATCAAGGGATCTGTGGCTTTCCCGCGAGGCTGTCCCTCGAGGCTTTCCCACGAGGCTTTCCCACAGGGCTGTGCCACGTGCCACCTTGGTGTGAGTCGATCCTCGGCGTGAAAGACGAGCCGGTGAAGGGAAAAGAGTTTCCTCTGGAATGGACTGAGACATCTGGGGGACTCTTGGAAAGGTGGCACGACGCTGGAGTTCCTCTCGCTGTTCCTGTTGAGAGGGCCTCCTCTTGAGATGCGACGGGATCGCCGGGAACTCTTTCCCGACGAAGCAGGGAAACGATCCCTCATCTCGAGCTACGAGGCGGAAACGGGGCTCCTCTGGATGTGGGCGGGACGCTCGTGATTCCTCTCGAGTGGAGACGGGTATGTCGGGGATCTTCCTGATTTGCAGCAGGGGTGTGAAGGAGCCTTTCGAAGTTCCAGAGGTGAGGTGTGATACGCCTCGAGACGCCTCAGCAGAAATGGGCCTCATCTCGCCTGGAGGGGAGAACCTCCTGGATTTTCTCGAGTTGCGGCAGGTCTTCTCGAGTTACGACGGGGACCTCAGGGACCCGCTCTGGTGGCCTCAGGAAAGGCCAGTCCCCATGCCCGTTGCTAGGGGGCCTCTCGGGATTCCTCTCCCGTCCATGCCGGGGCCTCAGTCCTTGTGTGGAGTCGGGGCCGGGACCTGAGGATTCCTCTCCAGTGTTGCCATGGATCTTGGGGTGCATCTGAGTCTCCCCAGGGGAGTCAGGCCTCGTCTCGTGTGGGGGCATGCACGTGCGTTTTCCTCCCGAGCTGCAGCAGTAGTGTCACGCTTCCTGTCACGTGGATCAAGGGATCTGTGGCTTTCCCTCTAGGCTGTCCCTCGAGGCTTTCCCACGAGGCTTTCCCACAGGGCTGTGCCACGTGCCACCTTGGTGTGAGTCGATCCTCGGCGTGAAAGACGAGCCGGTGAAGGGAAAAGAGGTTCCTCTGGAATGGACTGAGACATCTGGGGGACTCTTGGAATGGTGGCACGACCCTGGAGTTCCTCTCGCCATTCCTGTTGAGAGGGCCTCCTCTTGAGATGCGACGGGAACGCCGGGAACTCTTTCCCGACGAAGCAGGGAAAGGATCCCTCATCTCGAGCTACGAGGCGGAAACAGGGCTCCTCTGGATGTGGGCGGGACCCTCGTGATTCCTCTCGAGTGGAGCCGGGTATGTCGGGGAACTTCTTGATTTGCTCCAAGGGTGTGAAGGACCCTTTCGAAGTTCCAGAGGTGAGGTGTGATCAGCCTCGAGACGCCTCACCGGAAATGGGCCTCATCTCGCCTGGAGGGGAGAACCTCCCGGAATTTCTCGAGTTGCGGCAGGTCTTCTCGAGTTACGACGGGGACCTCAGGGACCCGCTCTGGTGGCCTCAGGAAAGGCCAGTCCCCATGCGAGTGGCTACGGGGCCTCTCGGGATTCCTCTCCCGTCCATGCCGGGGCCTCAGTCCTTGTGTGGAGTTGGGGCCGGAACCTGAGGATTCCTCTCCAGTGTTGCCATGGATCTTGGGGTGCTTCTGAGTCTCCCCAGGGGAGTCAGGCCTCGGCTCGAGTGGGGGCATGCACGTGCTCTTTCCTCCCGAGCTGCAGCAGTAGTGTCAAGCTTCCTGTCACGTGGATCAAGGGATCTGTGGCTTTCCCTCGAGGCTGTCCCTTGAGGCTTTCCCACGAGGCTTTCCCACAGGGCTGTGCCACGTGCCACCCTGGTGTGAGTCGATCCTCGGCGTGAAAGACGAGCCGGTGAAGGGAAAAGAGGTTCCTCTGGAATGGACTGAGACATCTGGGGGACTCTTGGAATGGTAGCACGAACTTGGAGTTCCTCTCGCCGTTCCTGTTGAGAGGGCCTCCTCTTGAGATGCGACGGGAACGCCGGGAACTCTTTCCCGACGAAGCAGGGAAAGGATCCCTCATCTCGAGCTACGAGGCGGAAACGGGGCTCCTCTGGATGTGGGCGGGACCCTCGTGATTCCTCTCGAGTGGAGACGGGTATGTCGGGGAACTTCTTGATTTGCACCAAGGGTGTGAATGACCCTTTCGAAGTTCCAGAGGTGAGGTGTGATCCGCCTCGAGACGCCTCAGCGGAAATGGGCCTCATCTCGCCGGGAGGGGAGAACCTCCTGGATTTTGTCGAGTTGCGGCACGTCTTCTCGAGTTACGACGGGGACCTCAGGGACCCGCTCTGGTGGCCTCAGGAAAGGCCAGTCCCGATGCCAGTTGCTAGGGGACCTCTCGGGATTCCTCTCCCGTCCATGCCGGGGCCTCAGTCCTTGTGTGGAGTCGGGGCCGGAACCTGAGGATTCCTCTCCAGTGTTGCCATGGATCTTGGGGTGCTTCTGAGTGTCCCCAGGGGAGTCAGGCCTCGTCTCGAGTGGGGGCATGCACGTGCGCTTTCCTCCCGAGCTGCAGCAGTAGTGTCACGCTTCCTGTCACGTGGATCAAGGGATCTGTGGCTTTCCCTCGAGGCTGTCCCTCGAGGCTTTCCCACGAGGCTTTCCCACAGGGCTGTGCCACGTGCCACCTTGGTGTGAGTCGATCCTCGGCGTGAAAGACGAGCCGGTGAAGGGAAAAGAGGTTCCTCTGGAATGGACTGAGACATCTGGGGGACTCTTGGAATGGTGGCACGACCCTGGAGTTCCTCTCGCCGTTCCTGTTGAGAGGGCCTCCTCTTGAGATGCGACGGGAACGCCGGGAACTCTTTCCCGACGAAGCAGGGAAACGATCCCTCATCTCGAGCTACGAGGCGGAAACGGGGCTTCTCTGGATGTGGGCGGGACCCTCGTGATTCCTCTCGAGTGGAGACGGGTATGTCGGGGAACTTCTTGATTTACACCAAGGGTGTGAAGGACCCTGTCGAAGTTCCAGAGGTGGGATGTGATCAGCCTCGAGACGCCTCAGTAGAAATGGGCCTCATCTTGCCTGGAGGGGAGAACCTCCTGGATTTTCTCGAGTAGCGGCAGGTCTTCTCGAGTTACGACAGGGACCTCAGGGACCCGCTCTGGTGGCCTCAGGAAAGGCCAGTCCCCATGCGAGTGGCTACGGGGCCTCTCGGGATTCCTCTCCCGTCCATGCCGGGGCCTCAGTCCTTGTGTGGAGTCGGGGCCGGAACCTGAGGATTCCTCTCCAGTGTTGCCATGGATCTTGGGGTTCTTCAGAGACTCCCCAGGGGAGTCAGGCCTCGTCTCGATTGGGGGCATGCAAGTGCGCTTTCCTCCCGAGCTGCAGCAGTAGTGTCACGCTTCCTGTCACGTGGATCAAGGGATCTGTGGCTTTCCCTCGAGGCTGTCCCTCGAGGCTTTCCCACGAGGCTTTCCCACAGGGCTGTGCCACGTGCCACCCTGGTGTGAGTCGATCCTCGGCGTGAAAGACGAGCCGGTGAAGGGAAAAGAGGTTCCTCTGGAATGGACTGAGACATCTGGGGGACTCTTGGAATGGTAGCACGACCTTGGAGTTCCTCTCGCCGTTCCTGTTGAGAGGGCCTCCTCTTGAGATGCGACGGGAACGCCGGGAACTCTTTCCCGACGAAGCAGGGAAAGGATCCCTCATCTCGAGCTACGAGGCGGAAACGGGGCTCCTCTGGATGTGGGCGGGACCCTCGTGATTCCTCTAGAGTGGAGACGGGTATGTCGGGGAACTTCTTGATTTGCACCAAGGGTGTGAATGACCCTTTCGAAGTTCCAGAGGTGAGGTGTGATCCGCCTCGAGACGCCTCAGCGGAAATGGGCCTCATCTCGCCGGGAGGGGAGAACCTCCTGGATTTTGTCGAGTTGCGGCACGTCTTCTCGAGTTACGACGGGGACCTCAGGGACCCGCTCTGGTGGCCTCAGGAAAGGCCAGTCCCGATGCCAGTTGCTAGGGGACCTCTCGGGATTCCTCTCCCGTCCATGCCGGGGCCTCAGTCCTTGTGTGGAGTCGGGGCCGGAACCTGAGGATTCCTCTCCAGTGTTGGCATGGATCTTGGGGTGCTTCTGAGTGTCCCCAGGGGAGTCAGGCCTCGTCTCGAGTGGGGGCATGCACGTGCGCTTTCCTCCCGAGCTGCAGCAGTAGTGTCACGCTTCCTGTCACGTGGATCAAGGGATCTGTGGCTTTCCCTCGAGGCTGTCCCTCGAGGCTTTCCCACGAGGCTTTCCCACAGGGCTGTGCCACGTGCCACCTTGGTGTGAGTCGATCCTCGGCGTGAAAGACGAGCCGGTGAAGGGAAAAGAGGTTCCTCTGGAATGGACTGAGACATCTGGGGGACTCTTGGAATGGTGGCACGACCCTGGAGTTCCTCTCGCCGTTCCTGTTGAGAGGGCCTCCTCTTGAGATGCGACGGGAACGCCGGGAACTCTTTCCCGACGAAGCAGGGAAACGATCCCTCATCTCGAGCTACGAGGCGGAAACGGGGCTTCTCTGGATGTGGGCGGGACCCTCGTGATTCCTCTCGAGTGGAGACGGGTATGTCGGGGAACTTCTTGATTTGCACCAAGGGTGTGAAGGACCCTGTCGAAGTTCCAGAGGTGGGATGTGATCAGCCTCGAGACGCCTCAGTAGAAATGGGCCTCATCTTGCCTGGAGGGGAGAACCTCCTGGATTTTCTCGAGTAGCGGCAGGTCTTCTCGAGTTACGACAGGGACCTCAGGGACCCGCTCTGGTGGCCTCAGGAAAGGCCAGTCGCCATGCGAGTTGCTACGGGGCCTCTCGGGATTCCTCTCCCGTCCATGCCGGGGCCTCAGTCCTTGTGTGGAGTCCGGGCCGGAACCTGAGGAATCCTCTCCAGTGTTGCCATGGATCTTGGGATGCTTCTGAGTCTCCCCAGGGGAGTCAGGCCCCGTCTCGAGTGGGGCATGCACGTGCGCTTTCCTCCCGAGCTGCAGCAGTAGTCTCACGATTCCTGTCACGTGGATCAAGGGATCTGTGGCTTTCCCGCGAGGCTGTCCCTCGAGGCTTTCCCACGAGGCTTTCCCACAGGGCTGTGCCACGTGCCACCTTTGTGTGAGTCGATCCTCGGCGTGAAAGACGAGCCGGTGAAGGGAAAAGAGGTTCCTCTGGAATGGACTGAGACATCTGGGGGACTCTTGGAAAGGTGGCACGACCCTGGAGTTCCTCTCGCCGTTCCTGTTGGGAGGGCCTCCTCTTGACAGGCGACGGGAATGCCGGGAACTCTTTCCCGACGAAGCAGGGAAAGGATCCCTCATCTCGATCTACGAGGCGGAAACAGGGCTCCTCTGGATGTGGGCGGGACCCTCGTGATTCCTCTCGAGTGGAGCCGGGTATGTCGGGGAACTTCTTGATTTGCACCAAGGGTGTGAAGGACCCTTTCGAAGTTCCAGAGGTGAGGTGTGATCAGCCTCGAGACGCCTCAGCGGTAATGTGCCTCATCTCGCCTGGAGGGGAGAACCTCCCGGATTTTCTCGAGTTGCGGCAGGTCTTCTCGAGTTACGACGGGGACCTCAGGGACCCGCTCTGGTGGCCTCAGGAAAGGCCAGTCCCCATGCCCGTTGCTAGGGGGCCTCTCGGGATTCCTCTCCCGTCCATGCCGGGGCCTCAGTCCTTGTGTGGAGTCGGGGCCGGGACCTGAGGATTCCTCTCCAGTGTTGCCATGGATCTTGGGGTGCTTCTGAGTCTCCCCAGGGGAGTCAGGCCTCGTCTCGAGTGGGGGCATGCACGTGTGCTTTCCTCCCGAGCTGCAGCAGTAGTGTCACGCTTCCTGTCACGTGGATCAAGGGATCTGTGGCTTTCCCTCGAGGCTGTTCCTCGAGGCTTTCCCACGAGGCTTTCCCACAGGGCTCTGCCACGTGCCACCTTGGTGTGAGTCGATCCTCGGCGTGAAAGACGAGCCGGTGAAGGGAAAAGAGGTTCCTCTGGAATGGACTGAGACATCTGGGGGACTCTTGGAATGGTGACACGACCCTGGAGTTCCTCTCGCCGTTCCTGTTGAGAGGGCCTCCTCTTGAGATGCGACGGGAACGCCGGGAACTCTTTCCCGATGATGCAGGGAATGGATTCCTCATCTCGAGCTACGAGGCGGAAACGGGGCTCCTCTGGATGTGGGCGGGACCCTCGTGATTCCTCTCGAGTGGAGACGGGTATGTCGGGGAACTTCTTGATTTGCAACAAGGGTGTGAAGGAGCCTTTCGAAGTTCCAGAGGTGAGCTGTGATCAGCCTCGAGACGCCTCAGCGGAAATGGGCCTCATCTCGCCTGGAGGGGAGAACCTCCTGGATTTTCTCGAGTTGCGGCAGGTCTTCTCGAGTTACGACGGGGACCTCAGGGACCCGCTCTGGTGGCCTCAGGAAAGGCCAGTCCCCATGCGAGTTGCTAGGGGACCTCTCGGGATTCCTCTCCCGTCCATGCCGGGGCCTCAGTCCTTGTGTGGAGTCGGGGCCGGAACCTGAGGATTCCTCTCCAGTGTTGCCATGGATCTTGGGGTGCTTCTGAGTCTCCCCAGGGGAGTCAGGCCTCGTCTCGAGTGGGGGCATGCACGTGCGCTTTCCTCCCGAGCTGCAGCAGTAGTGTCACGCTTCCTGTCACGTGGATCAAGGGATCTGTGGCTTTCCCTCGAGGCTGTCCCTCGAGGCTTTCCCACGAGGCTTTCCCACAGGGCTGTGCCACGTGCCACCTTGGTGTGAGTCGATCCTCGGCGTGAAAGACGAGCCGGTGAAGGGAAAAGAGGTTCCTCTGGAACGGACTGAGACATCTGGGGGACTCTTGGAATGGTGGCACGACCCTGGAGTTCCTCTCGCCGTTCCTGTTGAGAGGGCCTCCTCTTGAGATTCGACGGGAACGCCGGGAACTCTTTCCCGACGATGCAGGGAATGGATCCCTCATCTCGAGCTACGAGGCGGAAACGGGGCTCCTCTGGATGTGGGCGGGACCCTCGTGATTCCTCTCGAGTGGAGACGGGTATGTCGGGGAACTTCTTGATTTGCACCAAGGGTGTGAAGGAGCCTTTCGAAGTTCCAGAGGGGAGGTGTGATCAGCCTCGAGACGCCTCAGCGGAAATGGGCCTCATCTCGACTGGAGGGGAGAACCTCCTGGATTTTCTCGAGTTGCGGCAGGTCTTCTCGAGTTACGACGGGGACCTCAGGGACCCGCTCTGGTGGCCTCAGGAAAGGCCAGTCCCCATGCGAGTTGCTAGGGGACCTCTCGGGATTCCTCTCCCGTCCGTGCCGGGGCCTCAGTCCTTGTGTGGAGTCGGGGCCGGAACCTGAGGATTCCTCTGCAGTGTTGCCATGGATCTTGGGGTGCTTCTGAGTCTCCCCAGGGGAGTCAGGCCTCGTCTCGAGTGGGGGCATGCACGTGCGCTTTCCTCCCGAGCTGCAGCAGTAGTGTCACGCTTCCTGTCACGTGGATCAAGGGATCTGTGGCTTTCCCTCGAGGCTGTCCCTCGAGGCTTTCCCACGAGGCTTTCCCACAGGGCTGTGCCACGTGCCACCTTGGTGTGAGTCGATCCTCGGCGTGAAAGACGAGCCGGTGAAGGGAAAAGAGGTTCCTCTGGAATGGACTGAGACATCTGGGGGACTCTTGGAATGGTGGCACGACCCTGAAGTTCCTCTCGCCGTTCCTGTTGAGAGGGCCTCCTCTTGAGACGCGACGGGAACGCTGGGAAGTCTTTCCCGACGAAGCAGGGAAAGGATCCCTCATCTCGAGCTACGAGGCGGAAACGGGGCTCCTCTGGATGTGGGCGGGACCCTCGTGATTCCTCTCGAGTGGAGCCGGGTATGTCGGGGAACTTCTTGATTTGCACCAAGGGTGTGAAGGACCCTTTCGAAGTTCCAGAGGTGAGGTGTGATCAGCCTCGAGACGCCTCAGCGGAAATGGGCCTCATCTCGCCTGGAGGGGAGAACCTCCCGGAATTTCTCGAGTTGCGGCAGGTCTACTCGAGTTACGACGGGGACCTCAGGGACCCGCTCTGGTGGCCTCAGGAAAGGCCAGTCCCCATGCGAGTGGCTAGGGGCCCTCTCGGGATTCCTCTCCCGTCCATGCCGGGGCCTCAGTCCTTGTGTGGAGTCGGGGCCGGAACCTGAGGATTCCTCTCCAGTGTTGCCATGGATCTTGGGGTGCTTCTGAGTCTCCCCAGGGGAGTTAGGCCCCGTCTCGAGTCGGGGCATGCACATGCGCTTTCCTCCCGAGCTGCAGCAGTAGGGTCACGCTTCCTGTCACGTGGATCAAGGGATCTGTGGCTTTCCCTCGAGGCTGTCCCTCGAGGCTTTCCCACGAGGCTTTCCCACAGGGCTGTGCCACGTGCCACCTTGGTGTGAGTCGATCCTCGGCGTGAAAGACGAGCCGGTGAAGGGAAAAGAGTTTCCTCTGGAATGGACTGAGACATCTGGGGGACCCTTGGAAAGGTGGCACGACCCTGGAGTTCCTCTCGCCGTTCCTGTTGAGAGGGCCTCCTCTTGAGATGCGACGGGAACGCCGGGAACTCTTTCCCGACGAAGCAGGGAAACGATCCCTCATCTCGAGCTACGAGGCGGAAACGGGGCTCCTCTGGATGTGGGCGGGACCCTCGTGATTCCTCTCGAGTGGAGACGGGTATGTCAGTTATCTTCCTGATTTGCAGCAGGGGTGTGAAGGAGCCTTTCGAAGTTCCAGAGGTGAGGTGTGATACGCCTCGAGACGCCTCAGCAGAAATGGGCCTCATCTCGCCTGGAGGGGAGAACCTCCTGGATTTTCTCGAGTTGCGGCAGGTCTTCTCGAGTTACGAAGGGGACCTCAGGGACCCGCTCTGGTTGCCTCAGAAAAGGCCAGTCCCCATGCACGTTGCTAGGGGGCCTCTCGGGATTCCTCTCCCGTCCATGCCGGGGCCTCAGTCCTTGTGTGGAGTCGGGGCCGGGACCTGAGGATTCCTCTCCAGTGTTTCCATGAATCCTGGGGTGCATCTGAGTCTCCCCAGGGGAGTCAGGCCTCGTCTCGTGTGGGGGCATGCACGTGCGTTTTCCTCCCGAGCTGCAGCAGTAGTGTCACGCTTCCTGTCACGTGGATCAAGGGATCTGTGGCTTTCCCTCTAGGCTGTCCCTCGAGGCTTTCCCACGAGGCTTTCCCACAGGGCTGTGCCACGTGCCACCTTGGTGTGAGTCGATCCTCGGCGTGAAAGACGAGCCGGTGAAGGGAAAAGAGGTTCCTCTGGAATGGACTGAGACATCTGGGGGACTCTTGGAATGGTGGCACGACCCTGGAGTTCCTCCCGCCATTCCTGTTGAGAGGGCCTCCTCTTGAGATGCGACGGGAACGCCGAGAACTCTTTCCCGACGAAGCAGGGAAAGGATCCCTCATCTCGAGCTACGAGGCGGAAACGGGGCTCCTCTGGATGTGGGCGGGACCCTCGTGATTCCTCTCGAGTGGAGACGTGTATGTCGGGGAACTTCTTGATTTGCACCAAGGGTGTGAATGACCCTTTCGAAGTTCCAGAGGTGAGGTGTGATCCGCCTTGAGACGCCTCAGCGGAAATGGGCCTCATCTCGCCTGGAGGGGAGAACCTCCTGGATTTTCTCGAGTTGCGGCAGGTCTTCTCGAGTTACGACGGGGACCTCAGGGACCCGCTCTGGTGGCCTCAGGAAAGGCCAGTCGCCATGCGAGTTGCTAGGGGGCCTCTCGGGATTCCTCTCCCGTCCATGCCGGGGCCTCAGTCCTTGTGTGGAGTCCGGGCCGGAACCTGAGGAATCCTCTCCAGTGTTGCCATGGATCTTGGGGTGCTTCTGAGTCTCCCCAGGGGAGTCAGTCCCCGTCTCGAGTGGGGCATGCACGTGCGCTTTCCTCCCGAGCTGCAGCAGTAGGGTCACGCTTCCTGTCACGTGGATCAAGGGATCTGTGGCTTTCCCTCGAGGCTGTCCCTCGAGGCTTTCCCACGAGGCTTTCCCACAGGGCTGTGCCACGTGCCACCTTGGTGTGAGTCGATCCTCGGCGTGAAAGACGAGCCGGTGAAGGGAAAAGAGGTTCCTCTGGAATGGACTGAGACATCTGGGGGACTCTTGGAAAGGTGGCACGACCCTGGAGTTCCTCTCGCCGTTCCTGTTGGGAGGGCCTCCTCTTGAGAGGCGACGGGAATGCCGGGAACTCTTTCCCGACGAAGCAGGGAAAGGATCCCTCATCTCGATCTACGAGGCGGAAACAGGGCTCCTCTGGATGTGGGCGGGACCCTCGTGATTCCTCTCGAGTGGAGCCGGGTATGTCGGGGAACTTCTTGATTTGCACCAAGGGTGTGAAGGACCCTTTCGAAGTTCCAGAGGTGAGGTGTGATCAGCCTCGAGACCCCTCAGCGGAAATGGGCCTCATCTCGCCTGGAGGGGAGAACCTCCCGGAATTTCTCGAGTTGCGGCAGGTCTTCTCGAGTTACGACGGGGACCTCAGGGACCCGCTCTGGTGGCCTCAGGAAAGGCCAGTCCCCATGCGAGTGGCTAGGGGGCCTCTCGGGATTCCTCTCCCGTCCATGCCGGGGCCTCAGTCCTTGTGTGGAGTCGGGGCCGGGACCTGAGGATTCCTCTCCAGTGTTTCCATGAATCTTGGGGTGCATCTGAGTCTCCCCAGGGGAGTCAGGCCTCGTCTCGTGTGGGGGCATGCACGTGCGTTTTCCTCCCGAGCTGCAGCAGTAGTGTCACGCTTCCTGTCACGTGGATCAAGGGATCTGTGGCTTTCCCTCTAGGCTGTCCCTCGAGGCTTTCCCACGAGGCTTTCCAACAGGGCTGTGCCACGTGCCACCTTGGTGTGAGTCGATCCTCGGCGTGAAAGACGAGCCGGTGAAGGGAAAAGAGGTTCCTCTGGAATGGACTGAGACATCTGGGGGACTCTTGGAATGGTGGCACGACCCTGGAGTTCCTCCCGCCATTCCTGTTGAGAGGGCCTCCTCTTGAGATGCGACGGGAACGCCGAGAACTCTTTCCCGACGAAGCAGGGAAAGGATCCCTCATCTCGAGCTACGAGGCGGAAACGGGGCTCCTCTGGATGTGGGCGGGACCCTCGTGATTCCTCTCGAGTGGAGACGTGTATGTCGGGGAACTTCTTGATTTGCACCAAGGGTGTGAATGACCCTTTCGAAGTTCCAGAGGTGAGGTGTGATCCGCCTTGAGACGCCTCAGCGGAAATGGGCCTCATCTCGCCTGGAGGGGAGAACCTCCTGGATTTTCTCGAGTTGCGGCAGGTCTTCTCGAGTTACGACGGGGAACTCAGGGACCCGCTCTGGTGGCCTCAGGAAAGGCCAGTCGCCATGCGAGTTGCTAGGGGGCCTCTCGGGATTCCTCTCCCGTCCATGCCGGGGCCTCAGTCCTTGTGTGGAGTCCGGGCCGGAACCTGAGGAATCCTCTCCAGTGTTGCCATGGATCTTGGGGTGCTTCTGAGTCTCCCCAGGGGAGTCAGTCCCCGTCTCGAGTGGGGCATGCACGTGCGCTTTCCTCCCGAGCTGCAGCAGTAGGGTCACGCTTCCTGTCACGTGGATCAAGGGATCTGTGGCTTTCCCTCGAGGCTGTCCCTCGAGGCTTTCCCACGAGGCTTTCCCACAGGGCTGTGCCACGTGCCACCTTGGTGTGAGTCGATCCTCGGCGTGAAAGACGAGCCGGTGAAGGGAAAAGAGGTTCCTCTGGAATGGACTGAGACATCTGGGGGACTCTTGGAAAGGTGGCACGACCCTGGAGTTCCTCTCGCCGTTCCTGTTGGGAGGGCCTCCTCTTGAGAGGCGACGGGAATGCCGGGAACTCTTTCCCGACGAAGCAGGGAAAGGATCCCTCATCTCGATCTACGAGGCGGAAACAGGGCTCCTCTGGATGTGGGCGGGACCCTCGTGATTCCTCTCGAGTGGAGCCGGGTATGTCGGGGAACTTCTTGATTTGCACCAAGGGTGTGAAGGACCCTTTCGAAGTTCCAGAGGTGAGGTGTGATCAGCCTCGAGACCCCTCAGCGGAAATGGGCCTCATCTCGCCTGGAGGGGAGAACCTCCCGGAATTTCTCGAGTTGCGGCAGGTCTTCTCGAGTTACGACGGGGACCTCAGGGACCCGCTCTGGTGGCCTCAGGAAAGGCCAGTCCCCATGCGAGTGGCTAGGGGGCCTCTCGGGATTCCTCTCCCGTCCATGCCGGGGCCTCAGTCCTTGTGTGAAGTCGGGGCCGGAACCTGAGGAGTCCTCTCCAGTGTTGCCATGGATCTTGGGGTGCTTCTGAGTCTCCCCAGGGGAGTCAGGCCCCGTCTCGAGTGGGGGCATGCACATGCGCTTTCCTCCCGAGCTGCAGCAGTAGGGTCACGCTTCCTGTCACGTGGATCAAGGGATCTGTGGCTTTCCCTCGAGGCTGTCCCTCGAGGCTTTCCCACGAGGCTTTCCCACAGGGCTGTGCCACGTGCCACCTTGGTGTGAGTCGATCCTCGGCGTGAAAGACGAGCCGGTGAAGGGAAAAGAGTTTCCTCTGGAATGGACTGAGATATCTGGGGGACTCTTGGAAAGGTGGCACGACCCTGGAGTTCCTCTCGCCGTTCCTGTTGAGAGGGCCTCCTCTTGAGATGCGACGGGAACGCCGCGAACTCTTTCCCGACGAAGCAGGGAAACGATCCCTCATCTCGAGCTACGAGGCGGAAACGGGGCTCCTCTGGATGTGGGCGGGACCCTCGTGATTCCTCTCGAGTGGAGACGGGTATGTCGGGGAACTTGTTGATTTGCACCAAGGGTGTGAAGGAGCCTTTCAAAGTTAAAGAGGTGAGGTGTGATCCGCCTCGAGACGCCTCATCGGAAATGGGCCTCATCTCGCCTGGAGGGGAGAACCTCCTGGATTTTCTCGAGTTGCGCCAGGTCTTCTCGAGTTACGACGGGGACCTCAGGGACCCGCTCTGGTGGCCTCAGGAAAGGCCAGTCCCCATGCGCGTTGCTAGGGGACCTCTCGGGATTCCTCTCCCGTCCATGCCGGGGCCTCAGTCCTTGTGTGGAGTCGGGGCCGGAACCTGAGGATTCCTCTCCAGTGTTGCCATGGATCTTGGGGTGCTTCTGAGTCTCCCCAGGGGAGTCAGGCCTCGTCTCGAGTGGGGGCATGCACGTGCGCTTTCCTCCCGAGCTGCAGCAGTAGTGTCACGCTTCCTGTCACGTGGATCAAGGGATCTGTGGCTTTCCCGCGAGGCTGTCCCTCGAGGCTTTCCCACGAGGCTTTCCCACAGGGCTGTGCCACGTGCCACCTTGGTGTGAGTCGATCCTCGGCCTGAAAGACGAGCCGGTGAAGGGAAAAGAGGTTCCTCTGGAATGGACTGAGACATCTGGGGGACTCTTGGAATGCTGGCACGACCCTGGAGTTCCTCTCGCCGTTCCTGTTGAGAGGGCCTCCTCTTGAGTTGCGACGGGAATGCCGGGAACTCTTTCCGGACGAAGCAGGGAAAGGATCCCTCATCTCGAGCTACGAGGCGGAATCGGGGCTCCTCAGGATGTGGGCGGGACCCTCGTGATTCCTCTCCAGTGGAAACGGGTATGTCGGGGAACTTCTTGATTTGCAGCAAGGGTGTGAAGGAGCCTTTCGAAGTTCCAGAGGTGAGGTGTGATCAGCCTCGAGACGCCTCAGCGGAAATGGGCGTCATTTCGCCTCGAGGGGAGAACCTCCTGGATTTTCTCGAGTTGCGGCAGGTCTTCTCGAGTTACGACGGGTACCTCAGGGACCCGCTCTGGTGGCCTCAGGACAGGCCAGTCCCGATGCCAGTTGCTAGGGGACCTCTCGGGATTCCTCTCCCGTCCATGCCGGGGCCTCAGTCCTTGTGTGGAGTCGGGGCCGGAACCTGAGGATTCCTCTCCAGTGTTGCCATGGATCTTGGGGTGCTTCTGAGTGTCCCCAGGGGAGTCAGGCCTCGTCTCGAGTGGGGGCATGCACGTGCGCTTTCCTCCCGAGCTGCAGCAGTAGTGTCACGCTTCCTGTCACGTGGATCAAGGGATCTGTGGCTTTCCCTCGAGGCTGTCCCTCGAGGCTTTCCCACGAGGCTTTCCCACAGGGCTGTGCCACGTGCCACCTTGGTGTGAGTCGAGCCTCGGCGTGAAAGACGAGCCGGTGAAGGAAAAAGAGGTTCCTCTGGAATGGACTGAGACATCTGGGGGACTCTTGGAATGGTGGCACGACCCTGGAGTTCCTCTCGCCGTTCCTGTTGAGAGGGCCTCCTCTTGAGATGCGACGGGAACGCCGGGAACTCTTTCCCGACGAAGCAGGGAAACGATCCCTCATCTCGAGCTACGAGGCGGAAACGGGGCTCCTCTGGATGTGGGCGGGACCCTCGTGATTCCTCTCGAGTGGAGACGGGTATGTCGGGGAACTTCTTGATTTGCACCAAGGGTGTGAAGGACCCTTTCGAAGTTCCAGAGGTGGGATGTGATCAGCCTCGAGACGCCTCAGCAGAAATGGGCCTCATCTCGCCAGGAGGGGAGAACCTCCTGGATTTTCTCGAGTTGCGGCAGGTCTTCTCGAGTTACGACGGGGACCTCAGGGACCCGCTCTGCTGGCCTCAGGAAAGGCCAGTCCCCATGCGAGTTGCTAGGGGACTTCTCGGGATTCCTCTCCCGTCCATGCCGGGGCCTCAGTCCTTGTGTGGAGTCCGGGCCGGAACCTGAGGAATCCTCTCCACTGTTGCCATGGATCTTGGGGTGCTTCTGAGTCTCCCCAGGGGAGTCAGGCCCCGTCTCGAGTGGGGCATGCACGTGCGCTTTCCTCCCGAGCTGCAGCAGTAGTGTCACGCTTCCTGTCACGTGGATCAAGGGATCTGTGGCTTTCCCTCGAGGCTGTCCCTTGAGGCTTTCCCACGAGGCTTTCCCACAGGGCTGTGCCACGTGCCACCTTGGTGTGAGTCGATCCTCGGCGTGAAAGACGAGCCGGTGAAGGGAAAAGAGGTTCCTCTGGAATGGACTGAGACATCTGGGGGACTCTTGGAATGGTAGCACGACCTTGGAGTTCCTCTCGCCGTTTCTGTTGAGAGGGCCTCCTCTTGAGATGCGACGGGAACGCCGGGAACTCTTTCCCGACGAAGCAGGGAAACGATCCCTCATCTCGAGCTACGAGGCGGAAACGGGGCTCCTCTGGATGTGGGCGGGACCCTCGTGATTCCTCTCGAGTGGAGACGGGTATGTCGGGGAACTTCTTGATTTGCACCAAGGGTGTGAATGACCCTTTCGAAGTTCCAGAGGTGAGGTGTGATCCGCCTCGAGACGCCTCAGCGGAAATGGGCCTCATCTCGCCGGGAGGGGAGAACCTCCTGGATTTTGTCGAGTTGCGGCAGGTCTTGTCGAGTTACGACGGGGACCTCAGGGACCCGCTCTGGTGGCCTCAGGAAAGGCCAGTCGCCATGCGAGTAGCTAGGGGGCCTCTCGGGATTCCTCTCCCGTCCATGCCGGGGCCTCAGTCCTTGTGTGGAGTCCGGGCCGGAACCTGAGGAATCCTCTCCAGTGTTGCCATGGATCTTGGGGTGCTTCTGAGTCTCCCCAGGGGAGTCAGGCCCCGTCTCAAGTGGGGGCATGCACGTGCGCTTTCCTCCCGAGCTGCAGCAGTAGTCTCACGATTCCTGTCACGTGGATCAAGGGATCTGTGGCTTCCCCGCGAGGCTGTCCCTCGAGGCTTTCCCACTAGGCTTTCCCTCAGGGCTGTGCCACGTGCCACCTTGGTGTGAGTCGATCCTCGGCGTGAAAGACGAGCCGGTGAAGGGAAAAGAGGTTCCTCTGGAATGGACTGAGACATCTGGGGGACTCTTGGAATGGTGGCACGACCCTGGAGTTCCTCTCGCCGTTCCTGTTGAGAGGGCCTCCTCTTGAGACGCGACGGGAACGCCGGGAACTCTTTCCCGACGAAGCAGGGAAAGGATCCCTCATCTCGAGCTACGAGGCGGAAACGGGGCTCCTCTGGATGTGGGCGGGACCCTCGTGATTCCTCTCGAGTGGAGACGGGTATGTCGGGGAACTTCTTGATTTGCAACAAGCTTGTGAAGGAGCCTTTCGAAGTTCCAGAGGTGAGGTGTGATCAGCCTCGAGACGCCTCAGCGGAAATGGGCCTCATCTCGCCTGGAGGGGAGAACCTCCCGGATTTTCTCGAGTTGCGGCACGTCTTCTCGAGTTACGACGGGGACCTCAGGGACCCGCTCTGGTGGCCTCAGGAAAGGCCAGTCCCCATGCAGTTGCTAGGGGACCTCTCGGGATTCCTCTCCCGTCCATGCCGGGGCCTCAGTCCTTGTTTGGAGTCGGGGACGGAACCTGAAGATTCCTCTCCAGTGTTGCCATGGATCTTGGGGTGCTTCTGAGTGTCCCCAGGGGAGTCAGGCCTCGTCTCGAGTGGGGGCATGCACGTGCGCTTTCCTCCCGAGCTGCAGCATTAGTGTCACGCTTCCTGTCACGTGGATCAAGGGATCTGGGGCTTTCCCGCGAGGCTGTCCCTCGAGGCTTTCCCACGAGGCTTTCCCACAGGGCTGTGCCACGTGCCACCTTGGTGTGAGTCGATCCTCGCCCTGAAAGACGAGCCGGTGAAGGGAAAAGAGGTTCCTCTGGAATGGACTGAGACATCTGGGGGACTCTTGGAATGGTGGCACGACCCTGGAGTTCCTCTCGCCGTTCCTGTTGAGAGGGCCTCCTCTTGAGATGCGACGGGAACGCCGGGAACTCTTTCCCGACGAAGCAGGGAAACGATCCCTCATCTCGAGCTACGAGGCGGAAACGGGGCTCCTCTGGATGTGGGCGGGACCCTCGTGATTCCTCTCGAGTGGAGACGGGTATGTCGGGGAACTTCTTGATTTGCACCAAGGGTGTGAAGGACCCTTTCGAAGTTCCAGAGGTGGGATGTGATCAGCCTCGAGACGCCTCAGCAGAAATGGGCCTCATCTCGCCAGGAGGGGAGAACCTCCTGGATTTTCTCGAGTTGCGGCAGGTCTTCTCGAGTTACGACGGGGACCTCAGGGACCCGCTCTGCTGGCCTCAGGAAAGGCCAGTCCCCATGCGAGTTGCTAGGGGACTTCTCGGGATTCCTCTCCCGTCCATGCCGGGGCCTCAGTCCTTGTGTGGAGTCCGGGCCGGAACCTGAGGAATCCTCTCCACTGTTGCCATGGATCTTGGGGTGCTTCTGAGTCTCCCCAGGGGAGTCAGGCCCCGTCTCGAGTGGGGCATGCACGTGCGCTTTCCTCCCGAGCTGCAGCAGTAGTGTCACGCTTCCTGTCACGTGGATCAAGGGATCTGTGGCTTTCCCTCGAGGCTGTCCCTTGAGGCTTTCCCACGAGGCTTTCCCACAGGGCTGTGCCACGTGCCACCTTGGTGTGAGTCGATCCTCGGCGTGAAAGACGAGCCGGTGAAGGGAAAAGAGGTTCCTCTGGAATGGACTGAGACATCTGGGGGACTCTTGGAATGGTAGCACGACCTTGGAGTTCCTCTCGCCGTTTCTGTTGAGAGGGCCTCCTCTTGAGATGCGACGGGAACGCCGGGAACTCTTTCCCGACGAAGCAGGGAAACGATCCCTCATCTCGAGCTACGAGGCGGAAACGGGGCTCCTCTGGATGTGGGCGGGACCCTCGTGATTCCTCTCGAGTGGAGACGGGTATGTCGGGGAACTTCTTGATTTGCACCAAGGGTGTGAATGACCCTTTCGAAGTTCCAGAGGTGAGGTGTGATCCGCCTCGAGACGCCTCAGCGGAAATGGGCCTCATCTCGCCGGGAGGGGAGAACCTCCTGGATTTTGTCGAGTTGCGGCAGGTCTTGTCGAGTTACGACGGGGACCTCAGGGACCCGCTCTGGTGGCCTCAGGAAAGGCCAGTCGCCATGCGAGTAGCTAGGGGGCCTCTCGGGATTCCTCTCCCGTCCATGCCGGGGCCTCAGTCCTTGTGTGGACTCCGGGCCGGAACCTGAGGAATCCTCTCCAGTGTTGCCATGGATCTTGGGGTGCTTCTGAGTCTCCCCAGGGGAGTCAGGCCCCGTCTCAAGTGGGGGCATGCACGTGCGCTTTCCTCCCGAGCTGCAGCAGTAGTCTCACGATTCCTGTCACGTGGATCAAGGGATCTGTGGCTTCCCCGCGAGGCTGTCCCTCGAGGCTTTCCCACTAGGCTTTCCCTCAGGGCTGTGCCACGTGCCACCTTGGTGTGAGTCGATCCTCGGCGTGAAAGACGAGCCGGTGAAGGGAAAAGAGGTTCCTCTGGAATGGACTGAGACATCTGGGGGACTCTTGGAATGGTGGCACGACCCTGGAGTTCCTCTCGCCGTTCCTGTTGAGAGGGCCTCCTCTTGAGACGCGACGGGAACGCCGGGAACTCTTTCCCGACGAAGCAGGGAAAGGATCCCTCATCTCGAGCTACGAGGCGGAAACGGGGCTCCTCTGGATGTGGGCGGGACCCTCGTGATTCCTCTCGAGTGGAGACGGGTATGTCGGGGAACTTCTTGATTTGCAACAAGCTTGTGAAGGAGCCTTTCGAAGTTCCAGAGGTGAGGTGTGATCAGCCTCGAGACGCCTCAGCGGAAATGGGCCTCATCTCGCCTGGAGGGGAGAACCTCCCGGATTTTCTCGAGTTGCGGCACGTCTTCTCGAGTTACGACGGGGACCTCAGGGACCCGCTCTGGTGGCCTCAGGAAAGGCCAGTCCCCATGCAGTTGCTAGGGGACCTCTCGGGATTCCTCTCCCGTCCATGCCGGGGCCTCAGTCCTTGTTTGGAGTCGGGGACGGAACCTGAAGATTCCTCTCCAGTGTTGCCATGGATCTTGGGGTGCTTCTGAGTGTCCCCAGGGGAGTCAGGCCTCGTCTCGAGTGGGGGCATGCACGTGCGGTTTCCTCCCGAGCTGCAGCATTAGTGTCACGCTTCCTGTCACGTGGATCAAGGGATCTGTGGCTTTCCCGCGAGGCTGTCCCTCGAGGCTTTCCCACGAGGCTTTCCCACAGGGCTGTGCCACGTGCCACCTTGGTGTGAGTCGATCCTCGCCCTGAAAGACGAGCCGGTGAAGGGAAAAGAGGTTCCTCTGGAATGGACTGAGACATCTGGGGGACTCTTGGAATGCTGGCACGACCCTGGAGTTCCTCTCGCCGTTCCTGTTGAGAGGGCCTCCTCTTGAGTTGCGACGGGAATGCCGGGAACTCTTTCCCGACGAAGCAGGGAAATGATCCCTCATCTCGAGCTACGAGGCGGAATCGGGGCTCCTCAGGATGTGGGCGGGACCCTCGTGATTCCTCTCCAGTGGAAACGGGTATGTCGGGGAACTTCTTGATTTGCAGCAAGGGTGTGAAGGAGCCTTTCGAAGTTCCAGAGGTGAGGTGTGATCAGCCTCGAGACGCCTCAGCGGAAATGGGCGTCATTTCGCCTCGAGGGGAGAACCTCCTGGATTTTCTCGAGTTGCGGCAGGTCTTCTCGAGTTACGACGGGTACCTCAGGGACACGCTCTGGTGGCCTCAGGAAAGGCCAGTCCCGATGCCAGTTGCTAGGGGACCTCTCGGGATTCCTCTCCCGTCCATGCCGGGGCCTCAGTCCTTGTGTGGAGTCGGGGCCGGAACCTGAGGATTCCTCTCCAGTGTTGCCATGGATCTTGGGGTGCTTCTGAGTGTCCCCAGGGGAGTCAGGCCTCGTCTCGAGTGGGGGCATGCACGTGCGCTTTCCTCCCGAGCTGCAGCAGTAGTGTCACGCTTCCTGTCACGTGGATCAAGGGATCTGTGGCTTTCCGTCGAGGCTGTCCCTCGAGGCTTTCCCACGAGGCTTTCCCACAGGGCTGTGCCACGTGCCACCTTGGTGTGAGTCGATCCTCGGCGTGAAAGACGAGCCGGTGAAGGGAAAAGAGGTTCCTCTGGAATGGACTGAGACATATGGGGGACTCTTGGAATGGTGGCACGACCCTGGAGTTCCTCTCGCCGTTCCTGTTGAGAGGGCCTCCTCTTGAGATGCGACGGGAACGCCGGGAACTCTTTCCCGACGAAGCAGGGAAACGATCCCTCATCTCGAGCTACGAGGCCGAAACGGGGCTCCTCTGGATGTGGGCGGGACCCTCGTGATTCCTCTCGAGTGGAGACGGGTATGTCGGGGAACTTCTTGATTTGCACCAAGGGTGTGAAGGACCCTTTCGAAGTTCCAGAGGTGGGATGTGATCAGCCTCGAGACGCCTCAGCAGAAATGGGCCTCATCTCGCCAGGAGGGGAGAACCTCCTGGATTTTCTCGAGTTGCGGCAGGTCTTCTCGAGTTACGACGGGGACCTCAGGGACCCGCTCTGCTGGCCTCAGGAAAGGCCAGTCCCCATGCGAGTTGCTAGGGGGCCTCTCAGGATTCCTCTCCCGTCCATGCCGGGGCCTCAGTCCTTGTGTGGAGCCGGGGCCGGAACCTGAGGATTCCTCTCCAGTGTTGCCATGGATCTTGGGGTGCTTCTGAGTCTCCCCAGGGGAGTCAGGCCTCGTCTCGAGTGGGGGCATGCACGTGCGCTTTCCTCCCGAGCTGCAGCAGTAGTGTCACGCTTCCTGTCACGTGGATCAAGGGATCTGTGTCTTTCCCTCCAGGCTGTCCCTCGAGGTTTGCCCACGAGGCTTTCCCACAGGGCTGTGCCACGTGCCACCTTGGTGTGAGTCGATCCTCGGCGTGAAAGACGAGCCGGTGAAGGGAAAAGAGGTTCCTCTGGAATGGACTGAGACATCTGGGGGACTCTTGGAATGGTGGCACGACCCTGGAGTTCCTCTCGCCGTTCCTGTTGAGAGGGCCTCCTCTTGAGATGCGACGGGAACGCCGGGAACTCTTTCCCGACGAAGCAGGGAAACGATCCCTCATCTCGAGCTACGAGGCGGAAACGGGGCTCCTCTGGAGGTGGGCGGGACCCTCGTGATTCCCCTCGAGTGGAGACGGGTATGTCGGGGAACTTCTTGATTTGCACCAAGGGTGTGAAGGAGCCTTTCGAAGTTCCAGAGGTGAGGTGTGATCAGCCTCGAGACGCCTCAGCGGAAATGGGCCTCATCTCGCCGGGAGGGGAGAACCTCCTGGATTTTCTCGAGTTGTGGCAGGTCTTCTCGAGTTACGACAGGGACCTCAGGGACCCGCTCTGGTGGCCTCAGGAAAGGCCAGTCGCCATGCGAGTTGCTAGGGGGCCTCTCGGGATTCCTCTCCCGTCCATGCCGGGGCCTCAGTCCTTGTGTGGAGTCCGGGCCGGAACCTGAGGAATCCTCTCCAGTGTTGCCATGGATCTTGGGGTGCTTCTGAGTCTCCCCAGGGGAGTCAGGCCCCGTCTCGAGTGGGGCATGCACGTGCGCTTTCCTCCCGAGCTGCAGCAGTAGTCTCACGATTCCTGTCACGTGGATCAAGGGATCTGTGGCTTTCCCTCTAGGCTGTCCCTCGAGGCTTTCCCACGAGGCTTTCCCACAGGGCTGTGCCACGTGCCACCTTGGTGTGAGTCGATCCTCGGCGTGAAAGACGAGCCGGTGAAGGGAAAAGAGGTTCCTCTGGAATGGACTGAGACATCTGGGGGACTCTTGGAATGGTGGCACGACCCTGGAGTTCCTCTCGCCGTTCCTGTTGAGAGGGCCTCCTCTTGAGATGCGACGGGAACGCCGGGAACTCTTTCCCGACGAAGCAGGGAAAGGATCCCTCATCTCGAGCTACAAGGCGGAAACGGGGCTCCTCTGGATGTGGTCGGGACTCTCGTGATTCCTCTCGAGTGGAGACGGGTATGTCGGGGAACTTCTTGATTTGCACCAAGGGTGTGAAGGACCCTTTCGAAGTTCCAGAGGTGAGGTGTGATCAGCCTCGAGACGCCTCAGCGGAAATGGGCCTCATCTCCCCTGGAGGGGAAAACCTCCTGGATTTTCTCGAGTTGCGGCAGGTCTTCTCGAGTTACGACGGGGACCTCAGGGACCCGCTCTGGTGGCCTCAGGAAAGGCCAGTCCCCATGCGAGTTGCTAGGGGACCTCTAGGGATTCCTCTCCCGTCCATGCCGGGGCCTCAGTCCTTGTGTGGAGTCGGGGCCCGAACCTGAGGATTCCTCTCCAGTGTTGCCATGGATCTTGGGGTGCTTCTGAGTCTCCCCAGGGGAGTCAGGCCTCGTCTCGAGTGGGGGCATGCACGTGCACTTTCCTCCCGAGCTGCAGCAGTAGTGTCACGCTTCCTGTCACGTGGATCAAGGGATCTGTGGCTTTCCCTCGAGGCTGTCCCTCGAGGCTTTTCCACGAGGCTTTCCCACAGGGCTGTGCCACGTGCCACCTTGGTGTGAGTCGATCCTCGGCGTGAAAGACGAGCCGGTGAAGGGAAAAGAGGTTCCTCTGGAATGGACTGAGACATCTGGGGGACTCTTGGAATGGTGGCACGACCCTGGAGTTCCTCTCGCCGTTCCTGTTGAGAGGGCCTCCTCTTGAGATGCGACGGGAACGCCGGTAACTCTTTCCCGACGAAGCAGGGAAAGGATCCCTCATCTCGAGCTACGAGGCGGAAACGGGGCTCCTCTGGATGTGGGCGGGACCCTCGTGATTCCTCTCGAGTGGAGACGGGTATGTCGGGGAACTTCTTGATTTGCACCAAGGGTGTGAAGGAGCCTTTCGAAGTTCCAGAGGTGAGGTGTGATCAGCCTCGAGACGCCTCAGCGGAAATGGGCCTCATCTCCCCTGGAGGGGAAAACCTCCTGGATTTTCTCGAGTTGCGGCAGGTCTTCTCGAGTTACGACGGGGACCTCAAGGACCCGCTCAGGTGGCCTCAGGAAAAGCCAGTCCGCATGCGAGTTGCTAGGGGACCTCTCGGGATTCCTCTCCCGTCCATGCCGGGGCCTCAGTCCTTGTGTGGAGTCGGGGCCGGAACCTGAGGATTCCTCTCCAGTGTTGCCATGGATCTTGGGGTGCTTCTGAGTCTCCCCAGGGGAGTCAGGCCTCGTCTCGAGTGGGGGCATGCACGTGCGCTTTCCTCCCGAGCTGCAGCAGTAGTGTCACGCTTCCTGTCACGTGGATCAAGGGATCTGTGGCTTTCCCTCGAGGCTGTCCCTCGAGGCTTTTCCATGAGGCTTTCCCACAGGGCTGTGCCACGTGCCACCTTGGTGTGAGTCGATCCTCGGCATGAAAGACGAGCCGGTGAAGGGAAAAGAGGTTCCTCTGGAATGGACTGAGACATCTGGGGGACTCTTGGAATGGTGGCACGACCCTGGAGTTCCTCTCGCCGTTCCTGTTGAGAGGGCCTCCTCTTGAGATGCGACGGGAACGCCGGGAACTCTTTCCCGACGAAGCAGGGAAAGGATCCGTCATCTCGAGCTACGAGGCGGAAACGGGGCTCCTCTGGATGTGGGCGGGACCCTCGTGATTCCTCTCGAGTGGAGACGGGTATGTCGGGGGAACTTCTTGATTTGCACCAAGGGTGTGAAGGAGCCTTTCGAAGTTCCAGAGGTGAGGTGTGATCAGCCTCGAGACGCCTCAGCGGAAATGGGCCTCATCTCCCCTGGAGGGGAAAACCTCCTGGATTTTCTCGAGTTGCGGCAGGTCTTCTCGAGTTACGACGGGGACCTCAGGGACCCGCTCTGGTGGCCTCAGGAAAGGCCAGTCCCCATGCGAGTTGCTAGGGGACCTCTCGGGATTCCTCTCCCGTCCATGCCGGGGCCTCAGTCCTTGTGTGGAGTCGGGGCCGGAACCTGAGGATTCCTCTCCAGTGTTGCCATGGATCTTGGGGTGCTTCTGAGTCTCCCCAGGGGAGTCAGGCCTCGTCTCGAGTGGGGGCATGCACGTGCGCTTTCCTCCCGAGCTGCAGCAGTAGTGTCACGCTTCCTGTCACGTGGATCAAGGGATCTGTGGCTTTCCCTTTTCCATGAGGCTTTCCCACAGGGCTGTGCCACGTGCCACCTTGGTGTGAGTCGATCCTCGGCGTGAAAGACGAGCCGGTGAAGGGAAAAGAGGTTCCTCTGGAATGGACTGAGACATCTGGGGGACTCTTGGAATGGTGGCACGACCCTGGAGTTCCTCTCGCCGTTCCTGTTGAGAGGGCCTCCTCTTGAGATGCGACGGGAACGCCGGGAACTCTTTCCCGACGAAGCAGGGAAAGGATCCCTCATCTCGAGCTACGAGGCGGAAACGGGGCTCCTCTGGATGTGGGCGGGACCCTCGTGATTCCTCTCGAGTGGAGACGGGTATGTCGGGGAACTTCTTGATTTGCACCAAGGGTGTGAAGGAGCCTTTCGAAGTTCCAGAGGTGAGGTGTGATCAGCCTCGAGACGCCTCAGGGGAAATGGGCCTCATCTGCCCTGGAGGGGAAAACCTCCTGGATTTTCTCGAGTTGCGGCAGGTCTTCTCGAGTTACGACGGGGACCTCAGGGACCCGCTCTGGTGGCCTCAGGAAAGGCCAGTCCCCATGCGAGTTGCTAGGGGACCTCTCGGGATTCCTCTCCCGTCCATGCCGGGGCCTCAGTCCTTGTGTGGAGTCGGGGCCGGAACCTGAGGATTCCTCTCCAGTGTTGCCATGGATCTTGGGGTGCTTCTGAGTCTCCCCAGGGGAGTCAGGCCTCGTCTCGAGTGGGGGCATGCACGTGCGCTTTCCTCCCGAGCTGCAGCCGTAGTTTCACGCTTCCTGTCACGTGGATCAAGGGATCTGTGGCTTTCCCTTTTCCATGAGGCTTTCCCACAGGGCTGTGCCACGTGCCACCTTGGTGTGAGTCGATCCTCGGCGTGAAAGACGAGCCGGTGAAGGGAAAAGAGGTTCCTCTGGAATGGACTGAGACATCTGGGGGACTCTTTGAATGGTGGCACGACCCTGGAGTTCCTCTCGCCGTTCCTGTTGAGAGGGCCTCCTCTTGAGATGCGACGGGAACGCCGGGAACTCTTTCCCGACAAAGCAGGGAAAGGATCCCTCATCTCGAGCTACGAGGCGGAAACGGGGCTCCTCTGGATGTGGTCGGGACTCTCGTGATTCCTCTCGAGTGGAGACGGCTAGGTCGGGGAACTTCTTGATTTGCACCAAGGGTGTGAAGGACCCTTTCGAAGTTCCAGAGGTGAGGTGTGATCAGCCTCGAGACGCCTCAGCGGAAATGGGCCTCATCTCCCCTGGAGGGGAAAACCTCCTGGATTTTCTCGAGTTGCGGCAGGTCTTCTCGAGTTACGACGGGGACCTCAGGGACCCGCTCTGGTGGCCTCAGGAAAGGCCAGTCCCCATGCGAGTTGCTAGGGGACCTCTAGGGATTCCTCTCCCGTCCATGCCGGGGCCTCAGTCCTTGTGTGGAGTCGGGGCCGGAACCTGAGGATTCCTCTCCAGTGTTGCCATGGATCTTGGGGTGCTTCTGAGTCTCCCCAGGGGAGTCAGGCCTCGTCTCGAGTGGGGGCATGCACGTGCACTTTCCTCCCGAGCTGCAGCAGTAGTGTCACGCTTCCTGTCATGTGGATCATGGGATCTGTGGCTTTCCCTTGAGGTTGTCCCTCGAGGCTTTCTCACGAGGCTTTCCCACAGGGCTGTGCCACGTGCCACCTTGGTGTGAGTCGATCCTCGGCGTGAAAGACGAGCCGGTGAAGGGAAAAGAGGTTCGTCGGGAATGGACTGAGACATCTGGGGGACTCTTGGAATTGTGGCACGACCCTGGAGTTCCTCTCGCCGTTCCTGTTGAGAGGGCCTCCTCTTGAGATGCGACGGGAAGGCCGGGAACTCTTTCCCGACGAAGCAGGGAAAGGATCCCTCATGTCGAGCTACGAGGCGGAAACGGGGCTCCTCTGGATGTGGGCGGGACCCTCGTGATTCCTCTCGAGTGGAGACGGGTATGTCGGGGAACTTCTTGATTTGCACCAAGGGTGTGAAGGGCCCTTTCGAAGTTCCAGAGGTGAGGTGTGATCAGCCTCGAGACGCCTCAGCGGAAATGGGCCTCATCTCGCCTGGAGGGGAGAACCTCCTGGATTTTCTCGAGTTGCGGCAGGTCTTCTCGAGTTACGACGGGGACCTCAGGGACCCGCTCTGGTGGCCTCAGGAAAGGCCAGACCCCATGCGAGTTGCTAGGGGACCTCTCGGAATTCCTCTCCCGTCCATGACGGGGCCTCAGTCCTTGTGTGGAGTCGGGGCCGGAACCTGATTATTCCTCTCGAGTGTTGCCATGGATCTTGGGGTGCTTCTGAGTCTCCCCAGGGGAGTCAGGCCTCGTCTCGAGTGGGGGCATGCACGTGCGCTTTCCTCCCGAGCTGCAGCAGTAGTGTCACGCTTCCTGTCACGTGGATCAAGGGATCTGTGGCTTTCCCTCGAGGCTGTCCCTCGAGGCTTTCCCACGAGGCTTTCCCACAGGTCTGTGCCACGTGCCACCTTGGTGTGAGTCGATCCTCGGCGTGAAAGACGAGCCGGTGAAGGGAAAAGAGGTTCCTCTGGAATGGACTGAGACATCTGGGGGACTCTTGGAATGGTGGCACGACCCTGGAGTTCCTCTCGCCGTTCCTGTTGAGAGGGCCTCCTCTTGAGATGCGACGGGAACGCCGGGAACTCATTCCCGACGAAGCAGGGAAAGGATCCCTCATCTCGAGCTACGAGGCGGAAACGGGGCTCCTCTGGATGTGGGCGAGACTCTCCTGATTCCTCTCGAGTGGAGACGGCTAGGTCGGGGGAACTTCTTGATTTGCACCAAGGGTGTGAAGGAGCCTTTCGAAGTTCCAGAGGTGAGGTGTGATCAGCCTCGAGACGCCTCAGCGGAAATGGGCCTCATCTCGTCTGGAGGGGAGAACCTCCTGGATTTTCTCGAGTTGCGGCAGGTCTTCTCGAGTTATGACGGGGACCTCAGGGATCCGCTCTGGTGGCCTCAGGAAAGGCCAGTCCCCATGCGAGTTGCTAGGGGACCTCTCGGGATTCCTCTCCCGTCCATGCCGGGGCCTCAGTCCTTGTGTGGAGTCGGGGCCGGAACCTGAGGATTCCTCTCCAGTGTTGCCATGGATCTTGGGGTGCTTCTGAGTCTCCCCAGGGGAGTCAGGCCTCGTCTCGAGTGGGGGCATGCACGTGCGCTTTCCTCCCGAGCTGCAGCCGTAGTGTCACGCTTCCTGTCACGTGGATCAAGGGATCTGTGGCTTTCCCTCGAGGCTGTCCCTCGAGGCTTTCCCACGAGGCTTTCCCACAGGGCTGTGCCACGTGCCACCTTGGTGTGAGTCGATCCTCGGCGTGAAAGACGAGCCGGTGAAGGGAAAAGAGGTTCCTCTGGAATGGACTGAGACATCTGGGGGACTCTTGGAATGGTGGCACGACCCTGGAGTTCCTCTCGCCGTTCCTGTTGAGAGGGCCTCCTCTTGAGATGCGACGGGAACGCCGGGAACTCTTTCCCGACGAAGCAGGGAAAGGATCCCTCATCTCGAGCTACGAGGCGGAAACGGGGCTCCTCTGGATGTGGTCGGGACTCTCGTGATTCCTCTCGAGTGGAGACGGCTAGGTCGGGGAACTTCTTGATTTGCACCAAGGGTGTGAAGGACCCTTTCGAAGTTCCAGAGGTGAGGTGTGATCAGACTCGAGACGCCTCAGCGGAAATGGGCCTCATCTCGCCTGGAGGGGAGAACCTCCTGGATTTTCTCGAGTTGCGGCAGGTCTTCACGAGTTACGACGGGGGCCTCAGGGACCCGCTCTGGAGGCCTCAGGAAAGGCCAGTCCCCATGCGAGTTGCTAGGGGACCTCTCGGGATTCCTCTCCCGTCCATGCCGGGGCCTCAGTCCTTGTGTGGAGTCGGGGCCGGAACCTGAGGATTCCTCTCCAGTGTTGCCATGGATCTTGGGGTGCTTCTGAGTCTCCCCAGGGGAGTCAGGCCTCGTCTCGAGTGGGGGCATGCACGTGCACTTTCCTCCCGAGCTGCAGCAGTAGTGTCACGCTTCCTGTCATGTGGATCATGGGATCTGTGGCTTTCCCTTGAGGCTGTCCCTCGAGGCTTTCTCACGAGGCTTTCCCACAGGGCTGTGCCACGTGCCACCTTGGTGTGAGTCGATCCTCGGCGTGAAAGACGAGCCGGTGAAGGGAAAAGAGGTTCGTCGGGAATGGACTGAGACATCTGGGGGACTCTTGGAATGGTGGCACGACCCTGGAGTTCCTCTCGCCGTTCCTGTTGAGAGGGCCTCCTCTTGAGATGCGACGGGAACGCCGGGAACTCTTTCCCGACGAAGCAGGGAAAGGATCCCTCATCTCGAGCTACGAGGCGGAAACGGGGCTCCTCTGGATGTGGGCGGGACCCTCGTGATTCCTCTCGAGTGGAGACGGGTATGTCGGGGAACTTCTTGATTTGCACCAAGGGTGTGAAGGAGCCTTTCGAAGTTCCAGAGGTGAGGTGTGATCAGCCTCGAGACGCCTCAGCGGAAATGGGCCTCATCTCCCCTGGAGGGGAAAACCTCCTGGATTTTCTCGAGTTGCGGCAGGTCTTCTCGAGTTACGACGGGGACCTCAGGGACCCGCTCTGGTGGCCTCAGGAAAGGCCAGTCCCCATGCGAGTTGCTAGGGGACCTCTCGGGATTCCTCTCCCGTCCATGCCGGGGCCTCAGTCCTTGTGTGGAGTCGGGGCCGGAACCTGAGGATTCCTCTCCAGTGTTGCCATGGATCTTGGGGTGCTTCTGAGTCTCCCCAGGGGAGTCAGGCCTCGTCTCGAGTGGGGGCATGCACGTGCGCTTTCCTCCCGAGCTGCAGCAGTAGTGTCACGCTTCCTGTCACGTGGATCAAGGGATCTGTGGCTTTCCCTTTTCCATGAGGCTTTCCCACAGGGCTGTGCCACGTGCCACCTTGGTGTGAGTCGATCCTCGGCGTGAAAGACGAGCCGGTGAAGGGAAAAGAGGTTCCTCTGGAATGGACTGAGACATCTGGGGGACTCTTGGAATGGTGGCACGACCCTGGAGTTCCTCTCGCCGTTCCTGTTGAGAGGGCCTCCTCTTGAGATGCGACGGGAACGCCGGGAACTCTTTCCCGACGAAGCAGGGAAAGGATCCCTCATCTCGAGCTACGAGGCGGAAACGGGGCTCCTCTGGATGTGGGCGGGACCCTCGTGATTCCTCTCGAGTGGAGACGGGTATGTCGGGGAACTTCTTGATTTGCACCAAGGGTGTGAAGGAGCCTTTCGAAGTTCCAGAGGTGAGGTGTGATCAGCCTCGAGACGCCTCAGGGGAAATGGGCCTCATCTGCCCTGGAGGGGAAAACCTCCTGGATTTTCTCGAGTTGCGGCAGGTCTTCTCGAGTTACGATGGGGACCTCAGGGACCCGCTCTGGTGGCCTCAGGAAAGGCCAGTCCCCATGCGAGTTGCTAGGGGACCTCTCGGGATTCCTCTCCCGTCCATGCCGGGCCTCAGTCCTTGTGTGGAGTCGGGGCCGGAACCTGAGGATTCCTCTCCAGTGTTGCCATGGATCTTGGGGTGCTTCTGAGTCTCCCCAGGGGAGTCAGGCCTCGTCTCGAGTGGGGGCATGCACGTGCGCTTTCCTCCCGAGCTGCAGCCGTAGTGTCACGCTTCCTGTCACGTGGATCAAGGGATCTGTGGCTTTCCCTTTTCCATGAGGCTTTCCCACAGGGCTGTGCCACGTGCCACCTTGGTGTGAGTCGATCCTCGGCGTGAAAGACGAGCCGGTGAAGGGAAAAGACGTTCCTCTGGAATGGACTGAGACATCTGGGGGACTCTTGGAATGGTGGCACGACCCTGGAGTTCCTCTCGCCGTTCCTGTTGAGAGGGCCTCCTCTTGAGATGCGACGGGAACGCCGGGAACTCTTTCCCGACAAAGCAGGGAAAGGATCCCTCATCTCGAGCTACGAGGCGGAAACGGGGCTCCTCTGGATGTGGTCGGGACTCTCGTGATTCCTCTCGAGTGGAGACGGCTAGGTCGGGGAACTTCTTGATTTGCACCAAGGGTGTGAAGGACCCTTTCGAAGTTCCAGAGGTGAGGTGTGATCAGCCTCGAGACGCCTCAGCGGAAATGGGCCTCATCTCCCCTGGAGGGGAAAACCTCCTGGATTTTCTCGAGTTGCGGCAGGTCTTCTCGAGTTACGACGGGGACCTCAGGGACCCGCTCTGGTGGCCTCAGGAAAGGCCAGTCCCCATGCGAGTTGCTAGGGGACCTCTAGGGATTCCTCTCCCGTCCATGCCGGGGCCTCAGTCCTTGTGTGGAGTCGGGGCCGGAACCTGAGGATTCCTCTCCAGTGTTGCCATGGATCTTGGGGTGCTTCTGAGTCTCCCCAGGGGAGTCAGGCCTCGTCTCGAGTGGGGGCATGCACGTGCACTTTCCTCCCGAGCTGCAGCAGTAGTGTCACGCTTCCTGTCATGTGGATCATGGGATCTGTGGCTTTCCCTTGAGGTTGTCCCTCGAGGCTTTCTCACGAGGCTTTCCCACAGGGCTGTGCCACGTGCCACCTTGGTGTGAGTCGATCCTCGGCGTGAAAGACGAGCCGGTGAAGGGAAAAGAGGTTCGTCGGGAATGGACTGAGACATCTGGGGGACTCTTGGAATTGTGGCACGACCCTGGAGTTCCTCTCGCCGTTCCTGTTGAGAGGGCCTCCTCTTGAGATGCGACGGGAAGGCCGGGAACTCTTTCCCGACGAAGCAGGGAAAGGATCCCTCATGTCGAGCTACGAGGCGGAAACGGGGCTCCTCTGGATGTGGGCGGGACCCTCGTGATTCCTCTCGAGTGGAGACGGGTATGTCGGGGAACTTCTTGATTTGCACCAAGGGTGTGAAGGGCCCTTTCGAAGTTCCAGAGGTGAGGTGTGATCAGCCTCGAGACGCCTCAGCGGAAATGGGCCTCATCTCGCCTGGAGGGGAGAACCTCCTGGATTTTCTCGAGTTGCGGCAGGTCTTCTCGAGTTACGACGGGGACCTCAGGGACCCGCTCTGGTGGCCTCAGGAAAGGCCAGACCCCATGCGAGTTGCTAGGGGACCTCTCGGAATTCCTCTCCCGTCCATGACGGGGCCTCAGTCCTTGTGTGGAGTCGGGGCCGGAACCTGATTATTCCTCTCGAGTGTTGCCATGGATCTTGGGGTGCTTCTGAGTGTCCCCAGGGGAGTCAGGCCTCGTCTCGAGTGGGGGCATGCACGTGCGCTTTCCTCCCGAGCTGCAGCAGTAGTGTCACGCTTCCTGTCACGTGGATCAAGGGATCTGTGGCTTTCCCTCGAGGCTGTCCCTCGAGGCTTTCCCACGAGGCTTTCCCACAGGTCTGTGCCACGTGCCACCTTGGTGTGAGTCGATCCTCGGCGTGAAAGACGAGCCGGTGAAGGGAAAAGAGGTTCCTCTGGAATGGACTGAGACATCTGGGGGACTCTTGGAATGGTGGCACGACCCTGGAGTTCCTCTCGCCGTTCCTGTTGAGAGGGCCTCCTCTTGAGATGCGACGGGAACGCCGGGAACTCATTCCCGACGAAGCAGGGAAAGGATCCCTCATCTCGAGCTACGAGGCGGAAACGGGGCTCCTCTGCATGTGGGCGAGACTCTCGTGATTCCTCTCGAGTGGAGACGGCTAGGTCGGGGGAACTTCTTGATTTGCACCAAGGGTGTGAAGGAGCCTTTCGAAGTTCCAGAGGTGAGGTGTGATCAGCCTCGAGACGCCTCAGCGGAAATGGGCCTCATCTCGCCTGGAGGGGAGAACCTCCTGGATTTTCTCGAGTTGCGGCAGGTCTTCACGAGTTACGATGGGGGCCTCAGGGACCCGCTCTGGTGGCCTCAGGAAAGGCCAGTCCCCATGCGAGTTGCTAGGGGACCTCTCGGGATTCCTCTCCCGTCCATGCCGGGGCCTCAGTCCTTGTGTGGAGTCGGGCCCGGAACCTGAGGATTCCTCTCCAGTGTTGCCATGGATCTTGGGGTGCTTCTGAGTCTCCCCAGGGGAGTCAGGCCTCGTCTTGAGTGGGGGCATGCACGTGCGCTTTCCTCCCGAGCTGCAGCAGTAGTGTCACGCTTCCTGTCACGTGGATCAAGGGATCTGTGGCTTTCCCTCGAGGCTGTCCCTCGAGGCTTTTCCATGAGGCTTTCCCACAGGGCTGTGCCACGTGCCACCTTGGTGTGAGTCGATCCTCGGCGTGAAAGACGAGCCGGTGAAGGGAAAAGAGGTTCCTCTGGAATGGACTGAGACATCTGGGGGACTCTTGGAATGGTGGCACGACCCTGGAGTTCCTCTCGCCGTTCCTGTTGAGAGGGCCTCCTCTTGAGATGCGACGGGAACGCCGGGAACTCTTTCCCGACGAAGCAGGGAAAGGATCCCTCATCTCGAGCTACGAGGCGGAAACGGGGCTCCTCTGGATGTGGTCGGGACTCTCGTGATTCCTCTCGAGTGGAGACGGCTAGGTCGGGGAACTTCTTGATTTGCACCAAGGGTGTGAAGGACCCTTTCGAAGTTCCAGAGGTGAGGTGTGATCAGACTCGAGACGCCTCAGCGGAAATGGGCCTCATCTCGCCTGGAGGGGAGAACCTCCTGGATTTTCTCGAGTTGCGGCAGGTCTTCACGAGTTACGACGGGGGCCTCAGGGACCCGCTCTGGTGGCCTCAGGAAAGGCCAGTCCCCATGCGAGTTGCTAGGGGACCTCTCGGGATTCCTCTCCCGTCCATGCCGGGGCCTCAGTCCTTGTGTGGAGTCGGGGCCGGAACCTGAGGATTCCTCTCCAGTGTTGCCATGGATCTTGGGGTGCTTCTGAGTCTCCCCAGGGGAGTCAGGCCTCGTCTCGAGTGGGGGCATGCACGTGCACTTTCCTCCCGAGCTGCAGCAGTAGTGTCACGCTTCCTGTCATGTGGATCATGGGATCTGTGGCTTTCCCTTGAGGCTGTCCCTCGAGGCTTTCTCACGAGGCTTTCCCACAGGGCTGTGCCACGTGCCACCTTGGTGTGAGTCGATCCTCGGCGTGAAAGACGAGCCGGTGAAGGGAAAAGAGGTTCGTCGGGAATGGACTGAGACATCTGGGGGACTCTTGGAATGGTGGCACGACCCTGGAGTTCCTCTCGCCGTTCCTGTTGAGAGGGCCTCCTCTTGAGATGCGACGGGAACGCCGGGAACTCTTTCCCGACGAAGCAGGGAAAGGATCCCTCATCTCGAGCTACGAGGCGGAAACGGGGCTCCTCTGGATGTGGTCGGGACTCTCGTGATTCCTCTCGAGTGGAGACGGCTAGGTCGGGGAACTTCTTGATTTGCACCAAGGGTGTGAAGGACCCTTTCGAAGTTCCAGAGGTGAGGTGTGATCAGCCTCGAGACGCCTCAGCGGAAATGGGCCTCATCTCGCCTGGAGGGGAGAACCTCCTGGATTTTCTCGAGTTGCGGCAGGTCTTCTCGAGTTACGACGGGGACCTCAGGGACCCGCTCTGGTGGCCTCAGGAAAGGCCAGTCCCCATGCGAGTTGCTAGGGGACCTCTAGGGATTCCTCTCCCGTCCATGCCGGGGCCTCAGTCCTTGTGTGGAGTCGGGGCCGGAACCTGAGGATTCCTCTCCAGTGTTGCCATGGATCTTGGGGTGCTTCTGAGTCTCCCCAGGGGAGTCAGGCCTCGTCTCGAGAGTGGGGACATGCACGTGCGCTTTCCTCCCGAGCTGCAGCAGTAGTGTCACGCTTCCTGTCACGTGGATCAAGGGATCTGTGGCTTTCCCTCGAGGCTGTCCCTCGAGGCTTTCCCACGAGGCTTTCCCACAGGGCTGTGCCACGTGCCACCTTGGTGTGAGTCGATCCTCGGCGTGAAAGACGAGCCGGTGAAGGGAAAACAGGTTCCACTGGAATGGACTGAGACATCTGGGGGACTCTTGGAATGGTGGCACGACCCTGGAGTTCCTCTTGCCGTTCCTGTTGAGAGGGCCTCCTCTTGAGATGCGACGGGAACGCCGGGAACTCTTTCCCGACGAAGCAGGGAAAGGATCCCTCATCTCGAGCTACGAGGCGGAAACGGGGCTCCTCTGGATGTGGGCGGGACTCTCGTGATTCCTCTCGAGTGGAGACGGCTAGGTCGGGGAACTTCTTGATTTGCACCAAGGGTGTGAAGGACCCTTTCGAAGTTCCAGAGGTGAGGTGTGATCAGCCTCGAGACGCCTCAGCGGAAATGGGCCTCATCTCGCCTGGAGGGGAGAACCTCCTGGATTTTCTCGAGTTGCGGCAGGTCTTCTCGAGTTACGACGGGGACCTCAGGGACCCGCTCTGGTGGCCTCAGGAAAGGCCAGTCCCCATGCGAGTTGCTAGGGGACCTCTCGGGATTCCTCTCCCGTCCATGCCGGGGCCTCAGTCCTTGTGTGGAGTCGGGGCCGGAACCTGAGGATTCCTCTCCAGTGTTGCCATGGATCTTGGGGTGCTTCTGAGTCTCCCCAGGGGAGTCAGGCCTCGTCTCGAGGGGGGCATGCACGTGCGCTTTCCTCCCGAGCTGCAGCAGTAGTGTCACGCTTCCTGTCACGTGGATCAAGGGATCTGTGGCTTTCCCTCGAGGCTGTCCCTCGAGGCTTTCCCACGAGGCTTTCCCACAGGGCTGTGCCACGTGCCACCTTGGTGTGAGTCGATCCTCGGCGTGAAAGACGAGCCGGTGAAGGGAAAAGAGGTTCCTCTGGAATGGACTGAGACATCTGGGGGACTCTTGGAATGGTGGCACGACCCTGGAGTTCCTCTCGCCGTTCCTGTTGAGAGGGCCTCCTCTTGAGATGCGACGGGAACGCCGGGAACTCTTTCCCGACGAAGCAGGGAAAGGATCCCTCATCTCGAGCTACGAGGCGGAAACGGGGCTCCTCTGGATGTGGGCGGGACTCTCGTGATTCCTCTCGAGTGGAGACGGCTAGGTCGGGGAACTTCTTGATTTGCACCAAGGGTGTGAAGGACCCTTTCGAAGTTCCAGAGGTGAGGTGTGATCAGCCTCGAGACGCCTCAGCGGAAATGGGCCTCATCTCGCCTGGAGGGGAGAACCTCCTGGATTTTCTCGAGTTGCGGCAGGTCTTCTCGAGTTACGACGGGGACCTCAGGGACCCGCTCTGGTGGCCTCAGGAAAGGCCAGTCCCCATGCGAGTTGCTAGGGGACCTCTCGGGATTCCTCTCCCGTCCATGCCGGGGCCTCAGTCCTTGTGTGGAGTCGGGGCCGGAACCTGAGGATTCCTCTCCAGTGTTGCCATGGATCTTGGGGTGCTTCTGAGTCTCCCCAGGGGAGTCAGGCCTCGTCTCGAGTGGGGGCATGCACGTGCGCTTTCCTCCCGAGCTGCAGCAGTAGTGTCACGCTTCCTGTCACGTGGATCAAGGAATCTGTGGCTTTCCCTCGAGGCTGTCCCTCGAGGCTTTCCCACGAGGCTTTCCCACAGGGCTGTGCCACGTGCCACCTTGGTGTGAGTCGATCCTCGGCGTGAAAGACGAGCCGGTGAAGGGAAAAGAGGTTCCTCTGGAATGGACTGAGACATCTGGGGGACTCTTGGAATGGTGGCACGACCCTGGAGTTCCTCTCGCCGTTCCTGTTGAGAGGGCCTCCTCTTGAGATGCGACGGGAACGCCGGGAACTCTTTCCCGACGAAGCACAGAAAGGATCCCTCATCTCGAGCTACGAGGTGGAAACGGGGCTCCTCTGGATGTGGGCGGGACCCTCGTGATTCCTCTCGAGTGGAGACGGGTATGTCGGGGAACTTCTTGATTTGCACCAAGGGTGTGAAGGACCCTTTCGAAGTTCCAGAGGTGAGGTGTGATCAGCCTCGAGACGCCTCAGCGGAAATGGGCCTCATCTCGCCTGGAGGGGAGAACCTCCTGGATTTTCTCGAGTTGCGGCAGGTCTTCTCGAGTTACGACGGGGACCTCAGGGACCCGCTCTGGTGGCCTCAGGAAAGGCCAGTCCCCATGCGAGTTGCTAGGGGACCTCTCGGGATTCCTCTCCCGTCCATGCCGGGGCCTCAGTCCTTGTGTGGAGTCGGGGCCGGAACCTGAGGATTCCTCTCCAGTGTTGCCATGGATCTTGGGGTGCTTCTGAGTCTCCCCAGGGGAGTCAGGCCTCGTCTCGAGTGGGGACATGCACGTGCGCTTTCCTCCCGAGCTGCAGCAGTAGTGTCACGCTTCCTGTCACGTGGATCAAGGGATCTGTGGCTTTCCCTCGAGGCTGTCCCTCGAGGCTTTCCCACGAGGCTTTCCCACAGGGCTGTGCCACGTGCCACCTTGGTGTGAGTCGATCCTCGGCGTGAAAGATGAGCCGGTGAAGGGAAAAGAGGTTCCTCTGGAATGGACTGAGACATCTGGGGGACTCGTGGAATGGTGGCACGACCCTGGAGTTCCTCTCGCCGTTCCTGTTGAGAGGGCCTCCTCTTGAGATGCGACGGGAACGCCGGGAACTCTTTCCCGACGAAGCAGGGAAAGGATCCCTCATCTCGAGCTACGAGGCGGAAACGGGGCTCCTCTGGATGTGGGCGGGACCCTCGTGATTCCTCTCGAGTGGAGACGGGTATGTCGGGGAACTTCTTGATTTGCACCAAGGGTGTGAAGGACCCTTTCGAAGTTCCAGAGGTGAGGTGTGATCAGCCTCGAGACGCCTCAGCGGAAATGGGCCTCATCTCGCCTGGAGGGGAGAACCTCCTGGATTTTCTCGAGTTGCGGCAGGTCTTCTCGAGTTACGAGGGGGACCTCAGGGACCCGCTCTGGTGGCCTCAGGAAAGGCCAGTCCCCATGCGAGTTGCTAGGGGACCTCTCGGGATTCCTCTCCCGTCCATGCCGGGGCCTCAGTCCTTGTGTGGAGTCGGGGCCGGAACCTGAGGATTCCTCTCCAGTGTTGCCATGGATCTTGGGGTGCTTCTGAGTCTCCCCAGGGGAGTCAGGCCTCGTCTCGAGTGGGGACATGCACGTGCGCTTTCCTCCCGAGCTGCAGCAGTAGTGTCACGCTTCCTGTCACGTGGATCAAGGGATCTGTGGCTTTCCCTCGAGGCTGTCCCTCGAGGCTTTCCCACGAGGCTTTCCCACAGGGCTGTGCCACGTGCCACCTTGGTGTGAGTCGATCCTCGGCGTGAAAGACGAGCCGGTGAAGGGAAAAGAGGTTCCTCTGGAATGGACTGAGACATCTGGGGGACTCTTGGAATGGTGGCACGACCCTGGAGTTCCTCTCGCCGTTCCTGTTGAGAGGGCCTCCTCTTGAGATGCGACGGGAACGCCGGGAACTCTTTCCCGACGAAGCAGGGAAAGGATCCCTCATCTCGAGCTACGAGGCGGAAACGGGGCTCCTCTGGATGTGGGCGGGACTCTCGTGATTCCTCTCGAGTGGAGACGGCTAGGTCGGGGAACTTCTTGATTTGCACCAAGGGTGTGAAGGACCCTTTCGAAGTTCCAGAGGTGAGGTGTGAGCAGCCTCGAGACGCCTCAGCGGAAATGGGCCTCATCTCGCCTGGAGGGGAGAACCTCCTGGATTTTCTCGAGTTGCGGCAGGTCTTCTCGAGTTACGACGGGGACCTCAGGGACCCGCTCTGGTGGCCTTAGGAAAGGCCAGTCCCCATGCGAGTTGCTAGGGGACCTCTCGGGATTCCTCTCCCGTCCATGCCGGGGCCTCAGTCCTTGTGTGGAGTCGGGGCCGGAACCTGAGGATTCCTCTCCAGTGTTGCCATGGATCTTGGGGTGCTTCTGAGTCTCCCCAGGGGAGTCAGGCCTCGTCTCGAGTGGGGGCATGCACGTGCGCTTTCCTCCCGATCTGCAGCAGTAGTGTCACGCTTCCTGTCACGTGGATCAAGGGATCTGTGGCTTTCCCTCGAGGCTGTCCCTCGAGGCTTTCCCACGAGGCTTTCCCACAGGGCTGTGCCACGTGCCACCTTGGTGTGAGTCGATCCTCGGCGTGAAAGACGAGCCGGTGAAGGGAAAAGAGGTTCCTCTGGAATGGACTGAGACATCTGGGGGACTCTTGGAATGGTGGCACGACCCTGGAGTTCCTCTCGCCGTTCCTGTTGAGAGGGCCTCCTCTTGAGATGCGACGGGAACGCCGGGAACTCTTTCCCGACGAAGCAGGGAAAGGATCCCTCATCTCGAGCTACGAGGTGGAAACGGGGCTCCTCTGGATGTGGGCGGGACCCTCGTGATTCCTCTCGAGTGGAGACGGGTATGTCGGGGAACTTCTTGATTTGCACCAAGGGTGTGAAGGACCCTTTCGAAGTTCCAGAGGTGAGGTGTGATCAGCCTCGAGACGCCTCAGCGGAAATGGGCCTCATCTCGCCTGGAGGGGAGAACCTCCTGGATTTTCTCGAGTTGCGGCAGGTCTTCTCGAGTTACGACGGGGACCTCAGGGACCCGCTCTGGTGGCCTCAGGAAAGGCCAGTCCCCATGCGAGTTGCTAGGGGACCTCTCGGGATTCCTCTCCCGTCCATGCCGGGGCCTCAGTCCTTGTGTGGAGTCGGGGCCGGAACCTGAGGATTCCTCTCCAGTGTTGCCATGGATCTTGGGGTGCTTCTGAGTCTCCCCAGGGGAGTCAGGCCTCGTCTCGTGTGGGGACATGTACGTGCGCTTTCCTCCCGAGCTGCAGCAGTAGTGTCACGCTTCCTGTCACGTGGATCAAGGGATCTGTGGCTTTCCCTCGAGGCTGTCCCTCGAGGCTTTCCCACGAGGCTTTCCCACAGGGCTGTGCCACGTGCCACCTTGGTGTGAGTCGATCCTCGGCGTGAAAGACGAGCAGGTGAAGGGAAAAGAGGTTCCTCTGGAATGGACTGAGACATCTGGGGGACTCGTGGAATGGTGGCACGACCCTGGAGTTCCTCTCGCCGTTCCTGTTGAGAGGGCCTCCTCTTGAGATGCGACGGGAACGCCGGGAACTCTTTCCCGACGAAGCAGGGAAAGGATCCCTCATCTCGAGCTACGAGGCGGAAACGGGGCTCCTCTGGATGTGGGCGGGACCCTCGTGATTCCTCTCGAGTGGAGACGGGTATGTCGGGGAACTTCTTGATTTGCACCAAGGGTGTGAAGGAGCCTTTCGAAGTTCCAGAGGTGAGGTGTGATCAGCCTCGAGACGCCTCAGCGGAAATGGGCCTCATCTCGCCTGGAGGGGAGAACCTCCTGGATTTTCTCGAGTTGCGGCAGGTCTTCTCGAGTTACGACGGGGACCTCAGGGACCCGCTCTGGTGGCCTCAGGAAAGGCCAGTCCCCATGCGAGTTGCTAGGGGACCTCTCGGGATTCCTCTCCCGTCCATGCCGGGGCCTCAGTCCTTGTGTGGAGTCGGGGCCGGAACCTGAGGATTCCTCTCCAGTGTTGCCATGGATCTTGGGGTGCTTCTGAGTCTCCCCAGGGGAGTCAGGCCTCGTCTCGAGTGGGGACATGCACGTGCGCTTTCCTCCCGAGCTGCAGCAGTAGTGTCACGCTTCCTGTCACGTGGATCAAGGGATCTGTGGCTTTCCCTCGAGGCTGTCCCTCGAGGCTTTCCCACGAGGCTTTCCCACAGGGCTGTGCCACGTGCCACCTTGGTGTGAGTCGATCCTCGGCGTGAAAGACGAGCCGGTGAAGGGAAAAGAGGTTCCTCTGGAATGGACTGAGACATCTGGGGGACTCTTGGAATGGTGGCACGACCCTGGAGTTCCTCTCGCCGTTCCTGTTGAGAGGGCCTCCTCTTGAGATGCGACGGGAACGCCGGGAACTCTTTCCCGACGAAGCAGGGAAAGGATCCCTCATCTCGAGCTACGAGGCGGAAACGGGGCTCCTCTGGATGTGGGCGGGACTCTCGTGATTCCTCTCGAGTGGAGACGGCTAGGTCGGGGAACTTCTTGATTTGCACCAAGGGTGTGAAGGACCCTTTCGAAGTTCCAGAGGTGAGGTGTGATCAGCCTCGAGACGCCTCAGCGGAAATGGGCCTCATCTCGCCTGGAGGGGAGAACCTCCTGGATTTTCTCGAGTTGCGGCAGGTCTTCTCGAGTTACGACGGGGACCTCAGGGACCCGCTCTGGTGGCCTCAGGAAAGGCCAGTCCCCATGCGAGTTGCTAGGGGACCTCTCGGGATTCCTCTCCCGTCCATGCCGGGGCCTCAGTCCTTGTGTGGAGTCGGGGCCGGAACCTGAGGATTCCTCTCCAGTGTTGCCATGGATCTTGGGGTGCTTCTGAGTCTCCCCAGGGGAGTCAGGCCTCGTCTCGAGTGGGGGCATGCACGTGCGCTTTCCTCCCGAGCTGCAGCAGTAGTGTCACGCTTCCTGTCACGTGGATCAAGGAATCTGTGGCTTTCCCTCGAGGCTGTCCCTCGAGGCTTTCCCACGAGGCTTTCCCACAGGGCTGTGCCACGTGCCACCTTGGTGTGAGTCGATCCTCGGCGTGAAAGACGAGCCGGTGAAGGGAAAAGAGGTTCCTCTGGAATGGACTGAGACATCTGGGGGACTCTTGGAATGGTGGCACGACCCTGGAGTTCCTCTCGCCGTTCCTGTTGAGAGGGCCTCCTCTTGAGATGCGACGGGAACGCCGGGAACTCTTTCCCGACGAAGCACGGAAAGGATCCCTCATCTCGAGCTACGAGGTGGAAACGGGGCTCCTCTGGATGTGGGCGGGACCCTCGTGATTCCTCTCGAGTGGAGACGGGTATGTCGGGGAACTTCTTGATTTGCACCAAGGGTGTGAAGGACCCTTTCGAAGTTCCAGAGGTGAGGTGTGATCAGCCTCGAGACGCCTCAGCGGAAATGGGCCTCATCTCGCCTGGAGGGGAGAACCTCCTGGATTTTCTCGAGTTGCGGCAGGTCTTCTCGAGTTACGACGGGGACCTCAGGGACCCGCTCTGGTGGCCTCAGGAAAGGCCAGTCCCCATGCGAGTTGCTAGGGGACCTCTCGGGATTCCTCTCCCGTCCATGCCGGGGCCTCAGTCCTTGTGTGGAGTCGGGGCCGGAACCTGAGGATTCCTCTCCAGTGTTGCCATGGATCTTGGGGTGCTTCTGAGTCTCCCCAGGGGAGTCAGGCCTCGTCTCGAGTGGGGACATGCACGTGCGCTTTCCTCCCGAGCTGCAGCAGTAGTGTCACGCTTCCTGTCACGTGGATCAAGGGATCTGTGGCTTTCCCTCGAGGCTGTCCCTCGAGGCTTTCCCACGAGGCTTTCCCACAGGGCTGTGCCACGTGCCACCTTGGTGTGAGTCGATCCTCGGCGTGAAAGATGAGCCGGTGAAGGGAAAAGAGGTTCCTCTGGAATGGACTGAGACATCTGGGGGACTCGTGGAATGGTGGCACGACCCTGGAGTTCCTCTCGCCGTTCCTGTTGAGAGGGCCTCCTCTTGAGATGCGACGGGAACGCCGGGAACTCTTTCCCGACGAAGCAGGGAAAGGATCCCTCATCTCGAGCTACGAGGCGGAAACGGGGCTCCTCTGGATGTGGGCGGGACCCTCGTGATTCCTCTCGAGTGGAGACGGGTATGTCGGGGAACTTCTTGATTTGCACCAAGGGTGTGAAGGACCCTTTCGAAGTTCCAGAGGTGAGGTGTGATCAGCCTCGAGACGCCTCAGCGGAAATGGGCCTCATCTCGCCTGGAGGGGAGAACCTCCTGGATTTTCTCGAGTTGCGGCAGGTCTTCTCGAGTTACGACGGGGACCTCAGGGACCCGCTCTGGTGGCCTCAGGAAAGGCCAGTCCCCATGCGAGTTGCTAGGGGACCTCTCGGGATTCCTCTCCCGTCCATGCCGGGGCCTCAGTCCTTGTGTGGAGTCGGGGCCGGAACCTGAGGATTCCTCTCCAGTGTTGCCATGGATCTTGGGGTGCTTCTGAGTCTCCCCAGGGGAGTCAGGCCTCGTCTCGAGTGGGGACATGCACGTGCGCTTTCCTCCCGAGCTGCAGCAGTAGTGTCACGCTTCCTGTCACGTGGATCAAGGGATCTGTGGCTTTCCCTCGAGGCTGTCCCTCGAGGCTTTCCCACGAGGCTTTCCCACAGGGCTGTGCCACGTGCCACCTTGGTGTGAGTCGATCCTCGGCGTGAAAGATGAGCCGGTGAAGGGAAAAGAGGTTCCTCTGGAATGGACTGAGACATCTGGGGGACTCGTGGAATGGTGGCACGACCCTGGAGTTCCTCTCGCCGTTCCTGTTGAGAGGGCCTCCTCTTGAGATGCGACGGGAACGCCGGGAACTCTTTCCCGACGAAGCAGGGAAAGGATCCCTCATCTCGAGCTACGAGGCGGAAACGGGGCTCCTCTGGATGTGGGCGGGACCCTCGTGATTCCTCTCGAGTGGAGACGGGTATGTCGGGGAACTTCTTGATTTGCACCAAGGGTGTGAAGGACCCTTTCGAAGTTCCATAGGTGAGGTGTGATCAGCCTCGAGACGCCTCAGCGGAAATGGGCCTCATCTCGCCTGGAGGGGAGAACCTCCTGGATTTTCTCGAGTTGCGGCAGGTCTTCTCGAGTTACGAGGGGGACCTCAGGGACCCGCTCTGGTGGCCTCAGGAAAGGCCAGTCCCCATGCGAGTTGCTAGGGGACCTCTCGGGATTCCTCTCCCGTCCATGCCGGGGCCTCAGTCCTTGTGTGGAGTCGGGGCCGGAACCTGAGGATTCCTCTCCAGTGTTGCCATGGATCTTGGGGTGCTTCTGAGTCTCCCCAGGGGAGTCAGGCCTCGTCTCGAGTGGGGACATGCACGTGCGCTTTCCTCCCGAGCTGCAGCAGTAGTGTCACGCTTCCTGTCACGTGGATCAAGGGATCTGTGGCTTTCCCTCGAGGCTGTCCCTCGAGGCTTTCCCACGAGGCTTTCCCACAGGGCTGTGCCACGTGCCACCTTGGTGTGAGTCGATCCTCGGCGTGAAAGACGAGCCGGTGAAGGGAAAAGAGGTTCCTCTGGAATGGACTGAGACATCTGGGGGACTCTTGGAATGGTGGCACGACCCTGGAGTTCCTCTCGCCGTTCCTGTTGAGAGGGCCTCCTCTTGAGATGCGACGGGAACGCCGGGAACTCTTTCCCGACGAAGCAGGGAAAGGATCCCTCATCTCGAGCTACGAGGCGGAAACGGGGCTCCTCTGGATGTGGGCGGGACTCTCGTGATTCCTCTCGAGTGGAGACGGCTAGGTCGGGGAACTTCTTGATTTGCACCAAGGGTGTGAAGGACCCTTTCGAAGTTCCAGAGGTGAGGTGTGAGCAGCCTCGAGACGCCTCAGCGGAAATGGGCCTCATCTCGCCTGGAGGGGAGAACCTCCTGGATTTTCTCGAGTTGCGGCAGGTCTTCTCGAGTTACGACGGGGACCTCAGGGACCCGCTCTGGTGGCCTTAGGAAAGGCCAGTCCCCATGCGAGTTGCTAGGGGACCTCTCGGGATTCCTCTCCCGTCCATGCCGGGGCCTCAGTCCTTGTGTGGAGTCGGGGCCGGAACCTGAGGATTCCTCTCCAGTGTTGCCATGGATCTTGGGGTGCTTCTGAGTCTCCCCAGGGGAGTCAGGCCTCGTCTCGAGTGGGGGCATGCACGTGCGCTTTCCTCCCGATCTGCAGCAGTAGTGTCACGCTTCCTGTCACGTGGATCAAGGGATCTGTGGCTTTCCCTCGAGGCTGTCCCTCGAGGCTTTCCCACGAGGCTTTCCCACAGGGCTGTGCCACGTGCCACCTTGGTGTGAGTCGATCCTCGGCGTGAAAGACGAGCCGGTGAAGGGAAAAGAGGTTCCTCTGGAATGGACTGAGACATCTGGGGGACTCTTGGAATGGTGGCACGACCCTGGAGTTCCTCTCGCCGTTCCTGTTGAGAGGGCCTCCTCTTGAGATGCGACGGGAACGCCGGGAACTCTTTCCCGACGAAGCAGGGAAAGGATCCCTCATCTCGAGCTACGAGGTGGAAACGGGGCTCCTCTGGATGTGGGCGGGACCCTCGTGATTCCTCTCGAGTGGAGACGGGTATGTCGGGGAACTTCTTGATTTGCACCAAGGGTGTGAAGGACCCTTTCGAAGTTCCAGAGGTGAGGTGTGATCAGCCTCGAGACGCCTCAGCGGAAATGGGCCTCATCTCGCCTGGAGGGGAGAACCTCCTGGATTTTCTCGAGTTGCGGCAGGTCTTCTCGAGTTACGACGGGGACCTCAGGGACCCGCTCTGGTGGCCTCAGGAAAGGCCAGTCCCCATGCGAGTTGCTAGGGGACCTCTCGGGATTCCTCTCCCGTCCATGCCGGGGCCTCAGTCCTTGTGTGGAGTCGGGGCCGGAACCTGAGGATTCCTCTCCAGTGTTGCCATGGATCTTGGGGTGCTTCTGAGTCTCCCCAGGGGAGTCAGGCCTCGTCTCGTGTGGGGACATGTACGTGCGCTTTCCTCCCGAGCTGCAGCAGTAGTGTCACGCTTCCTGTCACGTGGATCAAGGGATCTGTGGCTTTCCCTCGAGGCTGTCCCTCGAGGCTTTCCCACGAGGCTTTCCCACAGGGCTGTGCCACGTGCCACCTTGGTGTGAGTCGATCCTCGGCGTGAAAGACGAGCAGGTGAAGGGAAAAGAGGTTCCTCTGGAATGGACTGAGACATCTGGGGGACTCGTGGAATGGTGGCACGACCCTGGAGTTCCTCTCGCCGTTCCTGTTGAGAGGGCCTCCTCTTGAGATGCGACGGGAACGCCGGGAACTCTTTCCCGACGAAGCAGGGAAAGGATCCCTCATCTCGAGCTACGAGGCGGAAACGGGGCTCCTCTGGATGTGGGCGGGACCCTCGTGATTCCTCTCGAGTGGAGACGGGTATGTCGGGGAACTTCTTGATTTGCACCAAGGGTGTGAAGGAGCCTTTCGAAGTTCCAGAGGTGAGGTGTGATCAGCCTCGAGACGCCTCAGCGGAAATGGGCCTCATCTCGCCTGGAGGGGAGAACCTCCTGGATTTTCTCGAGTTGCGGCAGGTCTTCTCGAGTTACGACGGGGACCTCAGGGACCCGCTCTGGTGGCCTCAGGAAAGGCCAGTCCCCATGCGAGTTGCTAGGGGACCTCTCGGGATTCCTCTCCCGTCCATGCCGGGGCCTCAGTCCTTGTGTGGAGTCGGGGCCGGAACCTGAGGATTCCTCTCCAGTGTTGCCATGGATCTTGGGGTGCTTCTGAGTCTCCCCAGGGGAGTCAGGCCTCGTCTCGAGTGGGGACATGCACGTGCGCTTTCCTCCCGAGCTGCAGCAGTAGTGTCACGCTTCCTGTCACGTGGATCAAGGGATCTGTGGCTTTCCCTCGAGGCTGTCCCTCGAGGCTTTCCCACGAGGCTTTCCCACAGGGCTGTGCCACGTGCCACCTTGGTGTGAGTCGATCCTCGGCGTGAAAGACGAGCCGGTGAAGGGAAAAGAGGTTCCTCTGGAATGGACTGAGACATCTGGGGGACTCTTGGAATGGTGGCACGACCCTGGAGTTCCTCTCGCCGTTCCTGTTGAGAGGGCCTCCTCTTGAGATGCGACGGGAACGCCGGGAACTCTTTCCCGACGAAGCAGGGAAAGGATCCCTCATCTCGAGCTACGAGGCGGAAACGGGGCTCCTCTGGATGTGGGCGGGACTCTCGTGATTCCTCTCGAGTGGAGACGGCTAGGTCGGGGAACTTCTTGATTTGCACCAAGGGTGTGAAGGACCCTTTCGAAGTTCCAGAGGTGAGGTGTGATCAGCCTCGAGACGCCTCAGCGGAAATGGGCCTCATCTCGCCTGGAGGGGAGAACCTCCTGGATTTTCTCGAGTTGCGGCAGGTCTTCTCGAGTTACGACGGGGACCTCAGGGACCCGCTCTGGTGGCCTCAGGAAAGGCCAGTCCCCATGCGAGTTGCTAGGGGACCTCTCGGGATTCCTCTCCCGTCCATGCCGGGGCCTCAGTCCTTGTGTGGAGTCGGGGCCGGAACCTGAGGATTCCTCTCCAGTGTTGCCATGGATCTTGGGGTGCTTCTGAGTCTCCCCAGGGGAGTCAGGCCTCGTCTCGAGTGGGGGCATGCACGTGCGCTTTCCTCCCGAGCTGCAGCAGTAGTGTCACGCTTCCTGTCACGTGGATCAAGGAATCTGTGGCTTTCCCTCGAGGCTGTCCCTCGAGGCTTTCCCACGAGGCTTTCCCACAGGGCTGTGCCACGTGCCACCTTGGTGTGAGTCGATCCTCGGCGTGAAAGACGAGCCGGTGAAGGGAAAAGAGGTTCCTCTGGAATGGACTGAGACATCTGGGGGACTCTTGGAATGGTGGCACGACCCTGGAGTTCCTCTCGCCGTTCCTGTTGAGAGGGCCTCCTCTTGAGATGCGACGGGAACGCCGGGAACTCTTTCCCGACGAAGCACGGAAAGGATCCCTCATCTCGAGCTACGAGGTGGAAACGGGGCTCCTCTGGATGTGGGCGGGACCCTCGTGATTCCTCTCGAGTGGAGACGGGTATGTCGGGGAACTTCTTGATTTGCACCAAGGGTGTGAAGGACCCTTTCGAAGTTCCAGAGGTGAGGTGTGATCAGCCTCGAGACGCCTCAGCGGAAATGGGCCTCATCTCGCCTGGAGGGGAGAACCTCCTGGATTTTCTCGAGTTGCGGCAGGTCTTCTCGAGTTACGACGGGGACCTCAGGGACCCGCTCTGGTGGCCTCAGGAAAGGCCAGTCCCCATGCGAGTTGCTAGGGGACCTCTCGGGATTCCTCTCCCGTCCATGCCGGGGCCTCAGTCCTTGTGTGGAGTCGGGGCCGGAACCTGAGGATTCCTCTCCAGTGTTGCCATGGATCTTGGGGTGCTTCTGAGTCTCCCCAGGGGAGTCAGGCCTCGTCTCGAGTGGGGACATGCACGTGCGCTTTCCTCCCGAGCTGCAGCAGTAGTGTCACGCTTCCTGTCACGTGGATCAAGGGATCTGTGGCTTTCCCTCGAGGCTGTCCCTCGAGGCTTTCCCACGAGGCTTTCCCACAGGGCTGTGCCACGTGCCACCTTGGTGTGAGTCGATCCTCGGCGTGAAAGATGAGCCGGTGAAGGGAAAAGAGGTTCCTCTGGAATGGACTGAGACATCTGGGGGACTCGTGGAATGGTGGCACGACCCTGGAGTTCCTCTCGCCGTTCCTGTTGAGAGGGCCTCCTCTTGAGATGCGACGGGAACGCCGGGAACTCTTTCCCGACGAAGCAGGGAAAGGATCCCTCATCTCGAGCTACGAGGCGGAAACGGGGCTCCTCTGGATGTGGGCGGGACCCTCGTGATTCCTCTCGAGTGGAGACGGGTATGTCGGGGAACTTCTTGATTTGCACCAAGGGTGTGAAGGACCCTTTCGAAGTTCCAGAGGTGAGGTGTGATCAGCCTCGAGACGCCTCAGCGGAAATGGGCCTCATCTCGCCTGGAGGGGAGAACCTCCTGGATTTTCTCGAGTTGCGGCAGGTCTTCTCGAGTTACGAGGGGGACCTCAGGGACCCGCTCTGGTGGCCTCAGGAAAGGCCAGTCCCCATGCGAGTTGCTAGGGGACCTCTCGGGATTCCTCTCCCGTCCATGCCGGGGCCTCAGTCCTTGTGTGGAGTCGGGGCCGGAACCTGAGGATTCCTCTCCAGTGTTGCCATGGATCTTGGGGTGCTTCTGAGTCTCCCCAGGGGAGTCAGGCCTCGTCTCGAGTGGGGACATGCACGTGCGCTTTCCTCCCGAGCTGCAGCAGTAGTGTCACGCTTCCTGTCACGTGGATCAAGGGATCTGTGGCTTTCCCTCGAGGCTGTCCCTCGAGGCTTTCCCACGAGGCTTTCCCACAGGGCTGTGCCACGTGCCACCTTGGTGTGAGTCGATCCTCGGCGTGAAAGACGAGCCGGTGAAGGGAAAAGAGGTTCCTCTGGAATGGACTGAGACATCTGGGGGACTCTTGGAATGGTGGCACGACCCTGGAGTTCCTCTCGCCGTTCCTGTTGAGAGGGCCTCCTCTTGAGATGCGACGGGAACGCCGGGAACTCTTTCCCGACGAAGCAGGGAAAGGATCCCTCATCTCGAGCTACGAGGCGGAAACGGGGCTCCTCTGGATGTGGGCGGGACTCTCGTGATTCCTCTCGAGTGGAGACGGCTAGGTCGGGGAACTTCTTGATTTGCACCAAGGGTGTGAAGGACCCTTTCGAAGTTCCAGAGGTGAGGTGTGATCAGCCTCGAGACGCCTCAGCGGAAATGGGCCTCATCTCGCCTGGAGGGGAGAACCTCCTGGATTTTCTCGAGTTGCGGCAGGTCTTCTCGAGTTACGACGGGGACCTCAGGGACCCGCTCTGGTGGCCTTAGGAAAGGCCAGTCCCCATGCGAGTTGCTAGGGGACCTCTCGGGATTCCTCTCCCGTCCATGCCGGGGCCTCAGTCCTTGTGTGGAGTCGGGGCCGGAACCTGAGGATTCCTCTCCAGTGTTGCCATGGATCTTGGGGTGCTTCTGAGTCTCCCCAGGGGAGTCAGGCCTCGTCTCGAGTGGGGGCATGCACGTGCGCTTTCCTCCCGAGCTGCAGCAGTAGTGTCACGCTTCCTGTCACGTGGATCAAGGGATCTGTGGCTTTCCCTCGAGGCTGTCCCTCGAGGCTTTCCCACGAGGCTTTCCCACAGGGCTGTGCCACGTGCCACCTTGGTGTGAGTCGATCCTCGGCGTGAAAGACGAGCCGGTGAAGGGAAAAGAGGTTCCTCTGGAATGGACTGAGACATCTGGGGGACTCTTGGAATGGTGGCACGACCCTGGAGTTCCTCTCGCCGTTCCTGTTGAGAGGGCCTCCTCTTGAGATGCGACGGGAACGCCGGGAACTCTTTCCCGACGAAGCAGGGAAAGGATCCCTCATCTCGAGCTACGAGGTGGAAACGGGGCTCCTCTGGATGTGGGCGGGACCCTCGTGATTCCTCTCGAGTGGAGACGGGTATGTCGGGGAACTTCTTGATTTGCACCAAGGGTGTGAAGGACCCTTTCGAAGTTCCAGAGGTGAGGTGTGATCAGCCTCGAGACGCCTCAGCGGAAATGGGCCTCATCTCGCCTGGAGGGGAGAACCTCCTGGATTTTCTCGAGTTGCGGCAGGTCTTCTCGAGTTACGACGGGGACCTCAGGGACCCGCTCTGGTGGCCTCAGGAAAGGCCAGTCCCCATGCGAGTTGCTAGGGGACCTCTCGGGATTCCTCTCCCGTCCATGCCGGGGCCTCAGTCCTTGTGTGGAGTCGGGGCCGGAACCTGAGGATTCCTCTCCAGTGTTGCCATGGATCTTGGGGTGCTTCTGAGTCTCCCCAGGGGAGTCAGGCCTCGTCTCGAGTGGGGGCATGCACGTGCGCTTTCCTCCCGAGCTGCAGCAGTAGTGTCACGCTTCCTGTCACGTGGATCAAGGGATCTGTGGCTTTCCCTCGAGGCTGTCCCTCGAGGCTTTCCCACGAGGCTTTCCCACAGGGCTGTGCCACGTGCCACCTTGGTGTGAGTCGATCCTCGGCGTGAAAGACGAGCCGGTGAAGGGAAAAGAGGTTCCTCTGGAATGGACTGAGACATCTGGGGGACTCTTGGAATGGTGGCACGACCCTGGAGTTCCTCTCGCCGTTCCTGTTGAGAGGGCCTCCTCTTGAGATGCGACGGGAACGCCGGGAACTCTTTCCCGACGAAGCAGGGAAAGGATCCCTCATCTCGAGCTACGAGGTGGAAACGGGGCTCCTCTGGATGTGGGCGGGACCCTCGTGATTCCTCTCGAGTGGAGACGGGTATGTCGGGGAACTTCTTGATTTGCACCAAGGGTGTGAAGGACCCTTTCGAAGTTCCAGAGGTGAGGTGTGATCAGCCTCGAGACGCCTCAGCGGAAATGGGCCTCATCTCGCCTGGAGGGGAGAACCTCCTGGATTTTCTCGAGTTGCGGCAGGTCTTCTCGAGTTACGACGGGGACCTCAGGGACCCGCTCTGGTGGCCTCAGGAAAGGCCAGTCCCCATGCGAGTTGCTAGGGGACCTCTCGGGATTCCTCTCCCGTCCATGCCGGGGCCTCAGTCCTTGTGTGGAGTCGGGGCCGGAACCTGAGGATTCCTCTCCAGTGTTGCCATGGATCTTGGGGTGCTTCTGAGTCTCCCCAGGGGAGTCAGGCCTCGTCTCGAGTGGGGACATGCACGTGCGCTTTCCTCCCGAGCTGCAGCAGTAGTGTCACGCTTCCTTTCACGTGGATCAAGGGATCTGTGGCTTTCCCTCGAGGCTGTCCCTCGAGGCTTTCCCACGAGGCTTTCCCACAGGGCTGTGCCACGTGCCACCTTGGTGTGAGTCGATCCTCGGCGTGAAAGACGAGCCGGTTAAAGGAAAAGAGGTTCCTCTGGAATGGACTGAGACATCTGGGGGACTCTTGGAATGGTGGCACGACCCTGGAGTTCCTCTCGCCGTTCCTGTTGAGAGGGCCTCCTCTTGAGATGCGACGGGAATGCCGGGAACTCTTTCCCGACGAAGCAGGGAAAGGATCCCTCATCTCGAGCTACGAGGCGGAAACGGGGCTCCTCTGGATGTGGGCGGGACCCTCGTGATTCCTCTCGAGTGGAGACGGGTATGTCGGGGAACTTCTTGATTTGCACCAAGGGTGTGAAGGACCCTTTCGAAGTTCCAGAGGTGAGGTGTGATCAGCCTCGAGACGCCTCAGCGGAAATGGGCCTCATCTCGCCTGGAGGGGAGAACCTCCTGGATTTTCTCGAGTTGCGGCAGGTCTTCTCGATTTACGACGGGGACCTCAGGGACCCGCTCTGGTGGCCTCAGGAAAGGCCAGTCCCCATGCGAGTTGCTAGGGGACCTCTCGGGATTCCTCTCCCGTCCATGCCGGGGCCTCAGTCCTTGTGTGGAGTCGGGGCCGGAACCTGAGGATTCCTCTCCAGTGTTGCCATGGATCTTGGGGTGCTTCTGAGTCTCCCCAGGGGAGTCAGGCCTCGTCTCGAGTGGGGACATGCACGTGCGCTTTCCTCCCGAGCTGCAGCAGTAGTGTCACGCTTCCTGTCACGTGGATCAAGGGATCTGTGGCTTTCCCTCGAGGCTGTCCCTCGAGGCTTTCCCACGAGGCTTTCCCACAGGGCTGTGCCACGTGCCACCTTGGTGTGAGTCGATCCTCGGCGTGAAAGACGAGCCGGTGAAGGGAAAAGAGGTTCCTCTGGAATGGACTGAGACATCTGGGGGACTCTTGGAATGGTGGCACGACCCTGGAGTTCCTCTCGCCGTTCCTGTTGAGAGGGCCTCCTCTTGAGATGCGACGGGAACGCCGGGAACTCTTTCCCGACGAAGCAGGGAAAGGATCCCTCATCTCGAGCTACGAGGTGGAAACGGGGCTCCTCTGGATGTGGGCGGGACCCTCGTGATTCCTCTCGAGTGGAGACGGGTATGTCGGGGAACTTCTTGATTTGCACCAAGGGTGTGAAGGACCCTTTCGAAGTTCCAGAGGTGAGGTGTGATCAGCCTCGAGACGCCTCAGCGGAAATGGGCCTCATCTCGCCTGGAGGGGAGAACCTCCTGGATTTTCTGGAGTTGCGGCAGGTCTTCTCGAGTTACGACGGGGACCTCAGGGACCCGCTCTGGTGGCCTCAGGAAAGGCCAGTCCCCATGCGAGTTGCTAGGGGACCTCTCGGGATTCCTCTCCCGTCCATGCCGGGGCCTCAGTCCTTGTGTGGTGTCGGGGCCGGAACCTGAGGATTCCTCTCCAGTGTTGCCATGGATCTTGGGGTGCTTCTGAGTCTCCCCAGGGGAGTCAGGCCTCGTCTCGAGTGGGGACATGCACGTGCGCTTTCCTCCCGAGCTGCAGCAGTAGTGTCACGCTTCCTGTCACGTGGATCAAGGGATCTGGGGCTTTCCCTCGAGGCTGTCCCTCGAGGCTTTCCCACGAGGCTTTCCCACAGGGCTGTGTCACGTGCCACCTTGGTGTGCGTCGATCCTCGGCGTGAAAGACGAGCCGGTGAAGGGAAAAGAGGTTCCTCTGGAATGGACTGAGACATCTGGGGGACTCTTGGAATGGTGGCACGACCCTGGAGTTCCTCTCGCCGTTCCTGTTGAGAGGGCCTCCTCTTGAGATGCGACGGGAACGCCGGGAACTCTTTCCCGACGAAGCAGGGAAAGGATCCCTCATCTCGAGCTACGAGGCGGAAACGGGGCTCCTCTGGATGTGGGCGGGACCCTCGTGATTCCTCTCGAGTGGAGACGGGTATGTCGGGGAACTTCTTGATTTGCACCAAGGGTGTGAAGGACCCTTTCGAAGTTCCAGAGGTGAGGTGTGATCAGCCTCGAGACGCCTCAGCGGAAATGGGCCTCATCTCGCCTGGAGGGGAGAACCTGCTGGATTTTCTCGAGTTGCGGCAGGTCTTCTCGAGTTACGACGGGGACCTCAGGGACCCGCTCTGGTGGCCTCAGGAAAGGCCAGTCCCCATGCGAGTTGCTAGGGGACCTCTCGGGATTCCTCTCCCGTCCATGCCGGGGCCTCTGTCCTTGTGTGGAGTCGGGGCCGGAACCTGAGGATTCCTCTCCAGTGTTGCCATGGATCTTGGGGTGCTTCTGAGTCTCCCCAGGGGAGTCAGGCCTCGTCTCGAGTGGGGACATGCACGTGCGCTTTCCTCCCGAGCTGCAGCAGTAGTGTCACGCTTCCTGTCACGTGGATCAAGGGATCTGTGGCTTTCCCTCGAGGCTGTCCCTCGAGGCTTTCCCACTAGGCTTTCCCACAGGGCTGTGCCACGTGCCACCTTGGTGTGAGTCGATCCTCGGCGTGAAAGACGAGCCGGTGAAGGGAAAAGAGGTTCCTCTGGAATGGACTGAGACATCTGGGGGACTCTTGGAATGGTGGCACGACCCTGGAGTTCCTCTCGCCGTTCCTGTTGAGAGGGCCTCCTCTTGAGATGCGACGGGAAGGCCGGGAACTCTTTCCCGACGAAGCAGGGAAAGGATCCCTCATCTCGAGCTACGAGGTGGAAACGGGGCTCCTCTGGATGTGGGCGGGACCCTCGTGATTCCTCTCGAGTGGAGACGGGTATGTCGGGGAATTTCTTGATTTGCACCAAGGGTGTGAAGGACCCTTTCGAAGTTCCAGAGGTGAGGTGTGATCAGCCTCGAGACGCCTCAGCGGAAATGGGCCTCATCTCGCCTGGAGGGGAGAACCTCCTGGATTTTCTGGAGTTGCGGCAGGTCTTCTCGAGTTACGACGGGGACCTCAGGGACCCGCTCTGGTGGCCTCAGGAAAGGCCAGTCCCCATGCGAGTTGCTAGGGGACCTCTCGGGATTCCTCTCCCGTCCATGCCGGGGCCTCAGTCCTTGTGTGGTGTCGGGGCCGGAACCTGAGGATTCCTCTCCAGTGTTGCCATGGATCTTGGGGTGCTTCTGAGTCTCCCCAGGGGAGTCAGGCCTCGTCTCGAGTGGGGACATGCACGTGCGCTTTCCTCCCGAGCTGCAGCAGTAGTGTCACGCTTCCTGTCACGTGGATCAAGGGATCTGGGGCTTTCCCTCGAGGCTGTCCCTCGAGGCTTTCCCACGAGGCTTTCCCACAGGGCTGTGTCACGTGCCACCTTGGTGTGCGTCGATCCTCGGCGTGAAAGACGAGCCGGTGAAGGGAAAAGAGGTTCCTCTGGAATGGACTGAGACATCTGGGGGACTCTTGGAATGGTGGCACGACCCTGGAGTTCCTCTCGCCGTTCCTGTTGAGAGGGCCTCCTCTTGAGATGCGACGGGAACGCCGGGAACTCTTTCCCGACGAAGCAGGGAAAGGATCCCTCATCTCGAGCTACGAGGCGGAAACGGGGCTCCTCTGGATGTGGGCGGGACCCTCGTGATTCCTCTCGAGTGGAGACGGGTATGTCGGGGAACTTCTTGATTTGCACCAAGGGTGTGAAGGACCCTTTCGAAGTTCCAGAGGTGAGGTGTGATCAGCCTCGAGACGCCTCAGCGGAAATGGGCCTCATCTCGCCTGGAGGGGAGAACCTCCTGGATTTTCTCGAGTTGCGGCAGGTCTTCTCGAGTTACGACGGGGACCTCAGGGACCCGCTCTGGTGGCCTCAGGAAAGGCCAGTCCCCATGCGAGTTGCTAGGGGACCTCTCGGGATTCCTCTCCCGTCCATGCCGGGGCCTCTGTCCTTGTGTGGAGTCGGGGCCGGAACCTGAGGATTCCTCTCCAGTGTTGCCATGGATCTTGGGGTGCTTCTGAGTCTCCCCAGGGGAGTCAGGCCTCGTCTCGAGTGGGGACATGCACGTGCGCTTTCCTCCCGAGCTGCAGCAGTAGTGTCACGCTTCCTGTCACGTGGATCAAGGGATCTGTGGCTTTCCCTCGAGGCTGTCCCTCGAGGCTTTCCCACGAGGCTTTCCCACAGGGCTGTGCCACGTGCCACCTTGGTGTGAGTCGATCCTCGGCGTGAAAGACGAGCCGGTGAAGGGAAAAGAGGTTCCTCTGGAATGGACTGAGACATCTGGGGGACTCTTGGAATGGTGGCACGACCCTGGAGTTCCTCTCGCCGTTCCTGTTGAGAGGGCCTCCTCTTGAGATGCGACGGGAACGCCGGGAACTCTTTCCCGACGAAGCAGGGAAAGGATCCCTCATCTCGAGCTACGAGGCGGAAACGGGGCTCCTCTGGATGTGGGCGGGACCCTCGTGATTCCTCTCCAGTGGAGACGGGTATGTCGGGGAACTTCTTGATTTGCACCAAGGGTGTGAAGGACCCTTTCGAAGTTCCAGAGGTGAGGTGTGATCAGCCTCGAGACGCCTCAGCGGAAATGGGCCTCATCTCGCCTGGAGGGGAGAACCTCCTGGATTTTCTCGAGTTGCGGCAGGTCTTCTCGAGTTACAACGGGGACCTCAGGGACCCGCTCTGGTGGCCTCAGGAAAGGCCAGTCCCCATGCGAGTTGCTAGGGGACCTCTCGGGATTCCTCTCCCGTCCATGCCGGGGCCTCAGTCCTTGTGTGGAGTCGGGGCCGGAACCTGAGGATTCCTCTCCAGTGTTGCCATGGATCTTGGGGTGCTTCTGAGTCTCCCCAGGGGAGTCAGGCCTCGTCTCGAGTGGGGACATGCACGTGCGCTTTCCTCCCGAGCTGCAGCAGTAGTGTCACGCTTCCTGTCACGTGGATCAAGGGATCTGTGGCTTTCCCTCGAGGCTGTCCCTCGAGGCTTTCCCACGAGGCTTTCCCACAGGGCTGTGCCACGTGCCACCTTGGTGTGAGTCGATCCTCGGCGTGAAAGACGAGCCGGTGAAGGGAAAAGAGGTTCCTCTGGAATGGACTGAGACATCTGGGAGACTCTTGGAATGGTGGCACGACCCTGGAGTTCCTCTCGCCGTTCCTGTTGAGAGGGCCTCCTCTTGAGATGCGACGGGAACGCCGGGAACTCTTTCCCGACGAAGCAGGGAAAGGATCCCTCATCTCGAGCTACGAGGTGGAAACGGGGCTCCTCTGGATGTGGGCGGGACCCTCGTGATTCCTCTCGAGTGGAGACGGGTATGTCGGGGAACTTCTTGATTTGCACCAAGGGTGTGAAGGACCCTTTCGAAGTTCCAGAGGTGAGGTGTGATCAGCCTCGAGACGCCTCAGCGGAAATGGGCCTCATCTCGCCTGGAGGGGAGAACCTCCTGGATTTTCTCGAGTTGCGGCAGGTCTTCTCGAGTTACGACGGGGACCTCAGGGACCCGCTCTGGTGGCCTCAGGAAAGGCCAGTCCCCATGCGAGTTGCTAGGGGACCTCTCGGGATTCCTCTCCCGTCCATGCCGGGGCCTCAGTCCTTGTGTGGTGTCGGGGCCGGAACCTGAGGATTCCTCTCCAGTGTTGCCATGGATCTTGGGGTGCTTCTGAGTCTCCCCAGGGGAGTCAGGCCTCGTCTCGAGTGGGGACATGCATGTGCGCTTTCCTCCCGAGCTGCAGCAGTAGTGTCACGCTTCCTGTCACGTGGATCAAGGGATCTGGGGCTTTCCCTCGAGGCTGTCCCTCGAGGCTTTCCCACGAGGCTTTCCCACAGGGCTGTGTCACGTGCCACCTTGGTGTGCGTCGATCCTCGGCGTGAAAGACGAGCCGGTGAAGGGAAAAGAGGTTCCTCTGGAATGGACTGAGACATCTGGGGGACTCTTGGAATGGTGGCACGACCCTGGAGTTCCTCTCGCCGTTCTTCTTGAGAGGGCCTCCTCTTGAGATGCGACGGGAACGCCGGGAACTCTTTCCCGACGAAGCAGGGAAAGGATCCCTCATCTCGAGCTACGAGGCGGAAACGGGGCTCCTCTGGATGTGGGCGGGACCCTCGTGATTCCTCTCGAGTGGAGACGGGTATGTCGGGAAACTTCTTGATTTGCACCAAGGGTGTGAAGGACCCTTTCGAAGTTCCAGAGGTGAGGTGTGATCAACCTCGAGACGCCTCAGCGGAAATGGGCCTCATCTCGCCTGGAGGGGAGAACCTCCTGGATTTTCTCGAGTTGCGGCAGGTCTTCTCGAGTTACGACGGGGACCTCAGGGACCCGCTCTGGTGGCCTCAGGAAAGGCCAGTCCCCATGCGAGTTGCTAGGGGACCTCTCGGGATTCCTCTCCCGTCCATGCCGGGGCCTCTGTCCTTGTGTGGAGTCGGGGCCGGAACCTGAGGATTCCACTCCAGTGTTGCCATGGATCTTGGGGTGCTTCTGAGTCTCCCCAGGGGAGTCAGGCCTCGTCTCGAGTGGGGACATGCACGTGCGCTTTCCTCCCGAGCTGCAGCAGTAGTGTCACGCTTCCTGTCACGTGGATCAAGGGAGCTGTGGCTTTCCCTCGAGGCTGTCCCTCGAGGCTTTCCCACGAGGCTTTCCCACAGGGCTGTGCCACGTGCCACCTTGGTGTGAGTCGATCCTCGGCGTGAAAGACGAGCCGGTGAAGGGAAAAGAGGTTCCTCTGGAATGGACTGAGACATCTGGGGGACTCTTGGAATGGTGGCACGACCCTGGAGTTCCTCTCGCCGTTCCTGTTGAGAGGGCCTCCTCTTGAGATGCGACGGGAACGCCGGGAACTCTTTCCCGACGAAGCAGGGAAAGGATCCCTCATCTCGAGCTACGAGGTGGAAACGGGGCTCCTCTGGATGTGGGCGGGACCCTCGTGATTCCTCTCGAGTGGAGACGGGTATGTCGGGGAACTTCTTGATTTGCACCAAGGGTGTGAAGGACCCTTTCGAAGTTCCAGAGGTGAGGTGTGATCAGCCTCGAGACGCCTCAGCGGAAATGGGCCTCATCTCGCCTGGAGGGGAGAACCTCCTGGATTTTCTCGAGTTGCGGCAGGTCTTCTCGAGTTACGACGGGGACCTCAGGGACCCGCTCTGGTGGCCTCAGGAAAGGCCAGTCCCCATGCGAGTTGCTAGGGGACCTCTCGGGATTCCTCTCCCGTCCATGCCGGGGCCTCAGTCCTTGTGTGGAGTCGGGGCCGGAACCTGAGGATTCCTCTCCAGTGTTGCCATGGATCTTGGGGTGCTTCTGAGTCTCCCCAGGGGAGTCAGGCCTCGTCTCGAGTGGGGACATGCACGTGCGCTTTCCTCCCGAGCTGCAGCAGTAGTGTCACGCTTCCTGTCACGTGGATCAAGGGATCTGTGGCTTTCCCTCGAGGCTGTCCCTCGAGGCTTTCCCACGAGGCTTTCCCACAGGGCTGTGCCACGTGCCACCTTGGTGTGAGTCGATCCTCGGCGTGAAAGACGAGCCGGTGAAGGGAAAAGAGGTTCCTCTGGAATGGACTGAGACATCTGGGGGACTCTTGGAATGGTGGCACGACCCTGGAGTTCCTCTCGCCGTTCCTGTTGAGAGGGCCTCCTCTTGAGATGCGACGGGAACGCCGGGAACTCTTTCCCGACGAAGCAGGGAAAGGATCCCTCATCTCGAGCTACGAGGCGGAAACGGGGCTCCTCTGGATGTGGGCGGGACCCTCGTGATTCCTCTCGAGTGGAGACGGGTATGTCGGGGAACTTCTTGATTTGCACCAAGGGTGTGAAGGAGCCTTTCGAAGTTCCAGAGGTGAGGTGTGATCAGCCTCGAGACGCCTCAGCGGAAATGGGCCTCATCTCGCCTGGAGGGGAGAACCTCCTGGATTTTCTCGAGTTGCGGCAGGTCTTCTCGAGTTACGACGGGGACCTTAGGGACCCGCTCTGGTGGCCTCAGGAAAGGCCAGTCCCCATGCGAGTTGCTAGGGGACCTCTCGGGATTCCTCTCCCGTCCATGCCGGGGCCTCAGTCCTTGTGTGGAGTCGGGGCCGGAACCTGAGGATTCCTCTCCAGTGTTGCCGTGGATCTTGGGGTGCTTCTGAGTCTCCCCAGGGGAGTCAGGCCTCGTCTCGAGTGGGGACATGCACGTGCGCTTTCCTCCCGAGCTGCAGCAGTAGTGTCACGCTTCCTGTCACGTGGATCAAGGGATCTGTGGCTTTCCCTCGAGGCTGTCCCTCGAGGCTTTCCCACGAGGCTTTCCCACAGGGCTGTGCCACGTGCCACCTTGGTGTGAGTCGATCCTCGGCGTGAAAGACGAGCCGGTGAAGGGAAAAGAGGTTCCTCTGGAATGGACTGAGACATCTGGGGGACTCTTGGAATGGTGGCACGACCCTGGAGTTCCTCTCGCCGTTCCTGTTGAGAGGGCCTCCTCTTGAGATGCGACGGGAACGCCGGGAACTCTTTCCCGACGAAGCAGGGAAAGGATCCCTCATCTCGAGCTACGAGGCGGAAACGGGGCTCCTCTGGATGTGGGCGGGACCCTCGTGATTCCTCTCGAGTGGAGACGGCTAGGTCGGGGAACTTCTTGATTTGCACCAAGGGTGTGAAGGACCCTTTCGAAGTTCCAGAGGTGAGGTGTGATCAGCCTCGAGACGCCTCAGCGGAAATGGGCCTCATCTCGCCTGGAGGGGAGAACCTCCTGGATTTTCTCGAGTTGCGGCAGGTCTTCTCGAGTTACGACGGGGACCTCAGGGACCCGCTCTGGTGGCCTCAGGAAAGGCCAGTCCCCATGCGAGTTGCTAGGGGACCTCTCGGGATTCCTCTCCCGTCCATGCCGGGGCCTCTGTCCTTGTGTGGAGTCGGGGCCGGAACCTGAGGATTCCTCTCCAGTGTTGCCATGGATCTTGGGGTGCTTCTGAGTCTCCCCAGGGGAGTCAGGCCTCGTCTCGAGTGGGGACATGCACGTGCGCTTTCCTCCCGAGCTGCAGCAGTAGTGTCACGCTTCCTGTCACGTGGATCAAGGGATCTGTGGCTTTCCCTCGAGGCTGTCCCTCGAGGCTTTCCCACGAGGCTTTCCCACAGGGCTGTGCCACGTGCCACCTTGGTGTGAGTCGATCCTCGGCGTGAAAGACGAGCCGGTGAAGGGAAAAGAGGTTCCTCTGGAATGGACTGAGACATCTGGGGGACTCTTGGAATGGTGGCACGACCCTGGAGTTCCTCTCGCCGTTCCTGTTGAGAGGGCCTCCTCTTGAGATGCGACGGGAACGCCGGGAACTCTTTCCCGACGAAGCAGGGAAAGGATCCCTCATCTCGAGCTACGAGGCGGAAACGGGGCTCCTCTGGATGTGGGCGGGACCCTCGTGATTCCTCTCGAGTGGAGACGGGTATGTCGGGGAACTTCTTGATTTGCACCAAGGGTGTGAAGGAGCCTTTCGAAGTTCCAGAGGTGAGGTGTGATCAGCCTCGAGACGCCTCAGCGGAAATGGGCCTCATCTCGCCTGGAGGGGAGAACCTCCTGGATTTTCTCGAGTTGCGGCAGGTCTTCTCGAGTTACGACGGGGACCTTAGGGACCCGCTCTGGTGGCCTCAGGAAAGGCCAGTCCCCATGCGAGTTGCTAGGGGACCTCTCGGGATTCCTCTCCCGTCCATGCCGGGGCCTCAGTCCTTGTGTGGAGTCGGGGCCGGAACCTGAGGATTCCTCTCCAGTGTTGCCGTGGATCTTGGGGTGCTTCTGAGTCTCCCCAGGGGAGTCAGGCCTCGTCTCGAGTGGGGACATGCACGTGCGCTTTCCTCCCGAGCTGCAGCAGTAGTGTCACGCTTCCTGTCACGTGGATCAAGGGATCTGTGGCTTTCCCTCGAGGCTGTCCCTCGAGGCTTTCCCACGAGGCTTTCCCACAGGGCTGTGCCACGTGCCACCTTGGTGTGAGTCGATCCTCGGCGTGAAAGACGAGCCGGTGAAGGGAAAAGAGGTTCCTCTGGAATGGACTGAGACATCTGGGGGACTCTTGGAATGGTGGCACGACCCTGGAGTTCCTCTCGCCGTTCCTGTTGAGAGGGCCTCCTCTTGAGATGCGACGGGAACGCCGGGAACTCTTTCCCGACGAAGCAGGGAAAGGATCCCTCATCTCGAGCTACGAGGCGGAAACGGGGCTCCTCTGGATGTGGGCGGGACCCTCGTGATTCCTCTCGAGTGGAGACGGCTAGGTCGGGGAACTTCTTGATTTGCACCAAGGGTGTGAAGGACCCTTTCGAAGTTCCAGAGGTGAGGTGTGATCAGCCTCGAGACGCCTCAGCGGAAATGGGCCTCATCTCGCCTGGAGGGGAGAACCTCCTGGATTTTCTCGAGTTGCGGCAGGTCTTCTCGAGTTACGACGGGGACCTCAGGGACCCGCTCTGGTGGCCTCAGGAAAGGCCAGTCCCCATGCGAGTTGCTAGGGGACCTCTCGGGATTCCTCTCCCGTCCATGCCGGGGCCTCAGTCCTTGTGTGGAGTCGGGGCCGGAACCTGAGGATTCCTCTCCAGTGTTGCCATGGATCTTGGGGTGCTTCTGAGTCTCCCCAGGGGAGTCAGGCCTCGTCTCGAGTGGGGACATGCACGTGCGCTTTCATCCCGAGCTGCAGCAGTAGTGTCACGCTTCCTGTCCCGTGGATCAAGGGATCTGTGGCTTTCCCTCGAGGCTGTCCCTCGAGGCTTTCCCACGAGACTTTCCCACAGGGCTGTGCCACGTGCCACCTTGGTGTGAGTCGATCCTCGGTGTGAAAGACGAGCCGGTGAAGGGAAAAGAGGTTCCTCTGGAATGGACTGAGACATCTGGGGGACTCTTGGAATGGTGGCACGACCCTGGAGTTCCTCTCGCCGTTCTTGTTGAGAGGGCCTCCTCTTGAGATGCGACGGGAACGCCGGGAACTCTTTCCCGACGAAGCAGGGAAAGGATCCCTCATCTCGAGCTACGAGGCGGAAACGGGGCTCCTCTGGATGTGGGCGGGACCCTCGTGATTCCTCTCGAGTGGAGACGGGTATGTCGGGGAACTTCTTGATTTGCACCAAGGGTGTGAAGGACCCTTTCGAAGTTCCAGAGGTGAGGTGTGATCAGCCTCGAGACGCCTCAGCGGAAATGGGCCTCATCTCGCCTGGAGGGGAGAACCTCCTGGATTTTCTCGAGTTGCGGCAGGTCTTCTCGAGTTACGACGGGGACCTCAGGGACCCGCTCTGGTGGCCTCAGGAAAGGCCAGTCCCCATGCGAGTTGCTAGGGGACCTCTCGGGATTCCTCTCCCGTCCATGCCGGGGCCTCAGTCCTTGTGTGGAATCGGGGCCGGAACCTGAGGATTCCTCTCCAGTGTTGCCATGGATCTTGGGGTGCTTCTGAGTCTGCCCAGGGGAGTCAGGCCTCGTCTCGAGTGGGGGCATGCACGTGCGCTTTCCTCCCGAGCTGCAGCAGTAGTGTCACGCTTCCTGTCACGTGGATCAAGGGATCTGTGGCTTTCCCTCGAGGCTGTCCCTCGAGGCTTTCCCACGAGGCTTTCCCACAGGGCTGTGCCACGTGCCACCTTGGTGTGAGTCGATCCTCGGCGTGAAAGACGAGCCGGTGAAGGGAAAAGAGGTTCCTCTGGAATGGACTGAGACATCTGGGGGACTCTTGGAATGGTGGCACGACCCTGGAGTTCCTCTCGCCGTTCCTGTTGAGAGGGCCTCCTCTTGAGATGCGACGGGAACGCCGGGAACTCTTTCCCGACGAAGCAGGGAAAGGATCCCTCATCTCGAGCTACGAGGCGGAAACGGGGCTCCTCTGGATGTGGGCGGGACCCTCGTGATTCCTCTCGAGTGGAGACGGGTATGTCGGGGAACTTCTTGATTTGCACCAAGGGTGTGAAGGACCCTTTCGAAGTTCCAGAGGGGAGGTGTGATCAGCCTCGAGACGCCTCAGCGGAAATGGTCCTCATCTCGCCTGGAGGGGAGAACCTCCTGGATTTTCTCGAGTTGCGGCAGGTCTTCTCGAGTTACGACGGGGACCTCAGGGACCCGCTCTGGTGGCCTCAGGGAAGGCCAGTCCCCATGCGAGTTGCTAGGGGACCTCTCGGGATTCCTCTCCCGTCCATGCCGGGGCCTCAGTCCTTGTGTGGAGTCGGGGCCGGAACCCGAGGATTCCTCTCCAGTGTTGCCATGGATCTTGGGGTGCTTCTGAGCCTCCCCAGGGGAGTCAGGCCTCGTCTCGAGTGGGGGCATGCACATGCGCTTTCCTCCCGAGCTGCAGCAGTAGTGTCACGCTTCCTGTCACGTGGATCAAGGGATCTGTGGCTTTCCCTCGAGGCTGTCCCTCGAGGCTTTCCCACGAGGCTTTCCCACAGGGCTGTGCCACGTGCCAACTTGGTGTGAGTCGATCCTCGGCGTGAAAGACGAGCCGGTGAAGGGAAAAGAGTTTCCTCTGGAATGGACTGAGACATCTGGGGGACTCTTGGAATGGTGGCACGACCCTGGAGTTCCTCTCGCCGTTCCTGTTGAGAGGGCCTCCTCTTGAGATGCGACGGGAACGCCGGGAACTCTTTCCCGACGAAGCAGGGAAAGGATCCCTCATCTCGAGCTACGAGGCGGAAACGGGGCTCCTCTGGATGTGGGCGGGACTCTCGTGATTCCTCTCGAGTGGAGACGGCTAGGTCGGGGAATTTCTTGATTTGCACCAAGGGTGTGAAGGACCCTTTCGAAGTTCCAGAGGTGAGGTGTGATTAGCCTCGAGACGCCTCAGCGGAAATGGGCCTCATTTCGCCTGGAGGGGAGAACCTCCTGGATTTTCTCGAGTTGTGGCAGGTCTTCTCGAGTTACGACGGGGACCTCAGGGACCCGCTCTGGTGGCCTCAGGAAAGGCCAGTCGCCATGCGAGTTGCTAGGGGACCTCTCGGGATTCCTCTCCCGTCCATACCGGGGCCTCAGTCCTTGTGTGGAGTCGGGGCCGGAACCTGAGGATTCCTCTCCAGTGTTGCCATGGATCTTGGGGTGCTTCTGAGCCTCCCCAGGGGAGTCAGGCCTCGTCTCGAGTGGGGGCATGCACGTGCGCTTTCCTCCCGAGCTGCAGCAGTAGTGTCACGCTTCCTGTCACGTGGATCAAGGGATCTGTGGCTTTCCCTCGAGGCTGTCCCTCGAGGCTTTCCCACGAGGCTTTCCCACAGGGCTGTGCCACGTGCCACCTTGGTGTGAGTCGATCCTCGGCGTGAAAGACGAGCCGGTGAAGGGAAAAGAGGTTCCTCTGGAATGGACTGAGACATCTGGGGCACTCTTGGAATGGTGGCACGACCCTGGAGTTCCTCTCGCCGTTCCTGTTGAGAGGGCCTCCTCTTGAGATGCGACGGGAACGCCGGGAACTCTTTCCCGACGAAGCAGGGAAAGGATCCCTCATCTCGAGCTACGAGGCGGAAACGGGGCTCCTCTGGATGTGGGCGGGACTTTCGTGATTCCTCTCGAGTGGAGACGGCTAGGTCGGGGAACTTCTTGATTTGCACCAAGGGTGTGAAGGACCCTTTCGAAGTTCCAGAGGTGAGGTGTGATCAGCCTCGAGACGCCTCAGCGGAAATGGGCCTCATCTCGCCTGGAGGGGAGAACCTCCTGGATTTTCTCGAGTTGCGGCAGGTCTTCTCGAGTTACGACGGGGACCTCAGGGACCCGCTCTGGTGGCCTCAGGAAAGGCCAGTCCCCATGCGAGTTGCTAGGGGACCTCTCGGGATTCCTCTCCCGTCCATGCCGGGGCCTCAGTCCTTGTGTGGAATCGGGGCCGGAACCTGAGGATTCCTCTCCAGTGTTGCCATGGATCTTGGGGTGCTTCTGAGTCTCCCCAGGGGAGTCAGGCCTCGTCTCGAGTGGGGGCATGCACGTGCGCTTTCCTCCCGAGCTGCAGCAGTAGTGTCACGCTTCCTGTCACGTGGATCAAGGGATCTGTGGCTTTCCCTCGAGGCTGTCCCTCGAGGCTTTCCCACGAGGCTTTCCCACAGGGCTGTGCCACGTGCCACCTTGGTGTGAGTCGATCCTCGGCGTGAAAGACGAGCCGGTGAAGGGAAAAGAGGTTCCTCTGGAATGGACTGAGACATCTGGGGGACTCTTGGAATGGTGGCACGACCCTGGAGTTCCTCTCGCCGTTCCTGTTGAGAAGGTCTCCTCTTGAGATGCGACGGGAACGCCGGGAACTCTTTCCCGACGAAGCAGGGAAAGGATCCCTCATCTCGAGCTACGAGGCGGAAACGGGGCTCCTCTGGATGTGGGCGGGACCCTCGTGATTCCTCTCGTGTGGAGACGGGTATGTCGGGGAACTTCTTGATTTGCACCAAGGGTGTGAAGGACCCTTTCGAATTTCCAGAGGGTAGGTGTGATCAGCCTCGAGACGCCTCAGCGGAAATGGTCCTCATCTCGCCTGGAGGGGAGAACCTCCTGGATTTTCTCGAGTTGCGGCAGGTCTTCTCGAGTTACGACGGGGACCTCAGGGACCCGCTCTGGTGGCCTCAGGGAAGGCCAGTCTCCATGCGAGTTGCTAGGGGACCTCTCGGGATTCCTCTCCCGTCCATGCCGGGGCCTCAGTCCTTGTGTGGAGTCGGGGCCGGAACCCGAGGATTCCTCTCCAGTGTTGCCATGGATCTTGGGGTGCTTCTGAGCCTCCCCAGGGGAGTCAGGCCTCGTCTCGAGTGGGGGCATGCACGTGCGCTTTCCTCCCGAGCTGCAGCAGTAGTGTCACGCTTCCTGTCACGTGGATCAAGGGATCTGTGGCTTTCCCTCAAGGCTGTCCCTCGAGGCTTTCCCACGAGGCTTTCCCACAGGGCTGTGCCACGTGCCACCTTGGTGTGAGTCGATCCTCGGCGTGAAAGACGAGCCGGTGAAGGGAAAAGAGGTTCCTCTGGAATGGACTGAGACATCTGGGGCACTCTTGGAATGGTGGCACGACCCTGGAGTTCCTCTCGCCGTTCCTGTTGAGAGGGCCTCCTCTTGAGATGCGACGGGAACGCCGGGAACTCTTTCCCGAAGAAGCAGGGAAAGGATCCCTCATCTCGAGCTACGAGGCGGAAACGGGGCTCCTCTGGATGTGGGCGGGACTTTCGTGATTCCTCTCGAGTGGAGACGGCTAGGTCGGGGAACTTCTTGATTTGCACCAAGGGTGTGAAGGACCCTTTCGAAGTTCCAGAGGTGAGGTGTGATCAGCCTCGAGACGCCTCAGCGGAAATGGGCCTCATCTCACCTGGAGGGGAGAACCTCCTGGATTTTCTCGAGTTGTGGCAGGTCTTCTCGAGTTACGACGGGGACCTCAGGGACCCGCTCTGGTGGCCTCAGGAAAGTCCAGTCCCCATGCGAGTTGCAAGGGGACCTCTCGGGATTCCTCTCCCGTCCATGCCGGGGCCTCAGTCCTTGTGTGGAGTCGGGGCCGGAACCCGAGGATTCCTCTCCAGTGTTGCCATGGATCTTGGGGTGCTTCTGAGTCTCCCCAGGGGAGTCAGGCCTCGTCTCGAGTGGGGGCATGCACGTGCGCTTTCCTCCCGAGCTGCAGCAGTAGTGTCACGCTTCCTGTCACGTGGATCAAGGGATCTGTGGCTTTCCCTCGAGGCTGTCCCTCGAGGCTTTCCCACTAGGCTTTCCCACAGGGCTGTGCCACGTGCCACCTTGGTGTGAGTCGATCCTCGGCATGAAAGACGAGCCGGTGAAGAGAAAAGAGGTTCCTCTGGAATGGACTGAGACATCTGGGGGACTCTTGGAATGGTGGCACGACCCTGGAGTTCCTCTCGCCGTTCCTGTTGAGAGGGCCTCCTCTTGAGATGCGACGGGAACGCCGGGAAATCTTTCCCGACGAAGCAGGGAAAGGATCCCTCATCTCGAGCTACGAGGCGGAAACGGGGCTCCTCTGGATGTGGGCGGGACTTTCGTGATTCCTCTCGAGTGGAGACGGCTAGGTCGGGGAACTTCTTGATTTGCACCAAGGGTGTGAAGGACCCTTTCGAAGTTCCAGAGGTGAGGTGTGATCAGCCTCGAGACGCCTCAGCGGAAATGGGCCTCATCTCGCCTGGAGGGGAGAACCTCCTGGATGTTCTCGAGTTGTGGCAGGTCTTCTCGAGTTACGACGGGGAGCTCAGGGACCCGCTCTGGTGGCCTCAGGAAAGGCCAGTCCCCATGCGAGTTGCTAGGGGACCTCTCGGGATTCCTCTCCCGTCCATGCCGGGGCCTCAGTCCTTGTGTGGAATCGGGGCCGGAACCTGAGGATTCCTCTCCAGTGTTGCCATGGATCTTGGGGTGCTTCTGAGTCTCCCCAGGGGAGTCAGGCCTCGTCTCGAGTGGGGGCATGCACGTGCGCTTTCCTCCCGAGCTGCAGCAGTAGTGTCACGCTTCCTGTCACGTGGATCAAGGGATCTGTGGCTTTCCCTCGAGGCTGTCCCTCGAGGCTTTCCCACGAGGCTTTCCCACAGGGCTGTGCCACGTGCCACCTTGGTGTGTGTCGATCCTCAGCGTGAAAGACGAGCCGGTGAAGGGAAAAGAGGTTCCTCTGGAATGGACTGAGACATCTGGGGGACTCTTGGAATGGTGGCACGACCCTGGAGTTCCTCTCGCCGTTCCTGTTGAGAGGGCCTCCTCTTGAGATGCGACGGGAACGCCGGGAACTCTTTCCCGACGAAGCAGGGAAAGGATCCCTCATCTCGAGCTACGAGGCGGAAACGGGGCTGCTCTGGATGTGGGCGGGACTCTCGTGATTCCTCTCGAGTGGAGACGGGTATGTCGGGGAACTTCTTGATTTGCACCAAGGGTGTGAAGGACCCTTTCGAAGTTCCAGAGGTGAGGTGTGATCAGCCTCGAGACGCCTCAGCGTTAATGGGCCTCATCTCGCCTGGAGGGGAGAACCTCCTGGATTTTCTCGAGTTGCGGCAGGTCTTCTCGAGTTACGACGGGGACCTCAGGGACCCGCTCTGGTGGCCTCAGGAAAGGCCAGTCCCCATGCGAGTTGCTAGGGGACCTCTCGGGATTCCTCTCCCGTCCATGCCGGGGCCTCAGTCCTTGTGTGGAATCGGGGCCGGAACCTGAGGATTCCTCTCCATTGTTGCCATGGATCTTGGGGTGCTTCTGAGTCTCCCCAGGGGAGTCAGGCCTCGTCTCGAGTGGGGGCATGCACGTGCGCTTTCCTCCCGAGCTGCAGCAGTAGTGTCACGCTTCCTGTCACGTGGATCAAGGGATCTGTGGCTTTCCCTCGAGGCTGTCCCTCGAGGCTTTCCCACGAGGCTTTCCCACAGGGCTGTGCCACGTGCCACCTTGGTGTGTGTCGATCCTCAGCGTGAAAGACGAGCCGGTGAAGGGAAAATAGGTTCCTCTGGAATGGACTGAGACATCTGGGTGACTCTTGGAATGGTGGCACGACCCTGGAGTTCCTCTCGCCGTTCCTGTTGAGAGGGCCTCCTCTTGAGATGCGACGGGAACGCCGGGAACTCTTTCCCGACGAAGCAGGGAAAGGATCCCTGATCTCGAGCTACGAGGCGGAAACGGGGCTCCTCTGGATGTGGGCGGGACCCTCGTGATTCCTCTCGAGTGGAGACGGGTATGTCGGGGAATTTCTTGATTTGCACCAAGGGTGTGAAGGACCCTTTCGAAGTTCCAGAGGTGAGGTGTGATCAGCCTCGAGACGCCTCAGCGGAAATGGGCCTCATCTCGCCTGGAGGGGAGAACCTCCTGGATTTTCTCGAGTTGCGGCAGGTCTTCTCGAGTTACGACGGGGACCTCAGGGACCCGCTCTGGTGGCCTCAGGAAAGGCCAGTCCCCATGCGAGTTGCTAGGGGACCTCTCGGGATTCCTCTCCCGTCCATGCCGGGGCCTCAGTCCTTGTGTGGAGTCGGGGCCGGAACCTGAGGATTCCTCTCCAGGTTTGCCATGGATCTTGGGGTGCTTCTGAGTCTCCCCAGGGGAGTCAGGCCTCGTCTCGAGTGGGGACATGCACGTGCGCTTTCCTCCCGAGCTGCAGCAGTAGTGTCACGCTTCCTGTCACGTGGATCAAGGGATCTGTGGCTTTCCCTCGAGGCTGTCCCTCGAGGCTTTCCCACGAGGCTTTCCCACAGGGCTGTGCCACGTGCCACCTTGGTGTGAGTCGATCCTCGGCGTGAAAGACGAGCCGGTGAAGGGAAAAGAGGTTCCTCTGGAATGGACTGAGACATCTGGGGGACTCTTGGAATGGTGGCACGACCCTGGAGTTCCTCTCGCCGTTCCTGTTGAGAGGGCCTCCTCTTGAGATGCGACGGGAACGTCGGGAACTCTTTCCCGACGAAGCAGGGAAAGGATCCCTCATCTCGAGCTACGAGGCGGAAACGGGGCTCCTCTGGATGTGGGCGGGACTCTCGTGATTCCTCTCGAGTGGAGACGGCTAGGTCGGCGAACTTCTTGATTTGCACCAAGGGTGTGAAGGACCCTTTCGAAGTTCCAGAGGTGAGGTGTCATCAGCCTCGAGACGCCTCAGCGGAAATGGGCCTCATCTCGCCTGGAGGGGAGGACCTCCTGGATTTTCTCGAGTTGCGGTAGGTCTTCTCGAGTTACGACGGGGACCTCAGGGACCCGCTCTGGTGGCCTCAGGAAAGGCCAGTCTCCATGCGAGTTGCTAGGGGACCTCTCGGGATTCCTCTCCCGTCCATGCCGGGGCCTCAGTCCTTGTGTGGAGTCGGGGCCGGAACCTGAGGATTCCTCTCCAGTGTTGCCATCGATCTTGGGGTGCTTCTGAGTCTCCCCAGGGGAGTCAGGCCTCATCTCGAGTGGGGGCATGCACGTGCGCTTTCCTCCCGAGCTGCAGCAGTAGTGTCACGCTTCCTGTCACGTGGATCAAGGGATCTGTGGCTTTCCCTCGAGGCTGTCCCTCGAGGCTTTCCCACGAGGCTTTCCCACAGGGCTGTGCCACGTGCCAATTTGGTGTGAGTCGATCCTCGGCGTGAAAGACGAGCCGGTGAAGGGAAAAGAGCTTCCTCTGGAATGGACTGAGACATCTGGGGGACTCTTGGAATGGTGGCACGACCCTGGAGTTCCTCTCGCCGTTCCTGTTGAGAGGGCCTCCTCTTGAGATGCGACGGGAACGCCGGGAACTCTTTCCCGACGAAGCAGGGAAAGGATCCCTCATCTCGAGCTACGAGGCGGAAACGGGGCTCCTCTGGATGTGGGCGGGACTCTCGTGATTCCTCTCGAGTGGAGACGGCTAGGTCGGGGAACTTCTTGATTTGCACCAAGGGTGTGAAGGACCCTTTCGAAGTTCCAGAGGTGAGGTGTGATCAGCCTCGAGGCGCCTCAGCGGAAATGGGCCTCATCTCGCCTGGAGGGGAGAACCTCCTGGATTTTCTCGAGTTGCGGCAGGTCTTCTCGAGTTACGACGGGGACCTCAGGGACCCGCTCTGGTGGCCTCAGGAAAGGCCAGTCCCCATGCGAGTTGCTAGGGGACCTCTCGGCATTCCTCTCCCGTCCATGCCGGGGCCTCAGTCCTTGTGTGGAGTCGGGGCCGGAACCTGAGGATTCCTCTCCAGTGTTGCCATGTATCTTGGGGTGCTTCTGAGTCTCCCCAGGGGAGTCAGGCCTCGTCTCGAGTGGGGGCATGCACGTGCGCTTTCCTCCCGAGCTGCAGCAGTAGTGTCACGCTTCCTGTCACGTGGATCAAGGGATCTGTGGCTTTCCCTCGAGGCTGTCCCTCGAGGCTTTCCCACGAGGCTTTCCCACAGGGCTGTGCCACGTGCCACCTTGGTGTGAGTCGATCCTCGGCGTGAAAGACGAGCCGGTGAAGGGAAAAGAGGTTCCTCTGGAATGGACTGAGACATCTGGGGGACTCTTGGAATGGTGGCACGACCCTGGAGTTCCTCTCGCCGTTCCTGTTGAGAGGGCCTCCTCTTGAGATGCGACGGGAACGCCGGGAACTCTTTCCCGACGAAGCAGGGAAAGGATCCCTCATCTCGAGCTACGAGGCGGAAACGGGGCTCCTCTGGATGTGGGCGGGACCCTCGTGATTCCTCTCGAGTGGAGACGGCTAGGTCGGGGAACTTCTTGATTTGCACCAAGGGTGTGAAGGACCCTTTCGAAGTTCCAGAGGTGAGGTGTGATCAGCCTCGAGACGCCTCAGCGGAAATGGGCCTCATCTCGCCTGGAGGGGAGAACCTCCTGGATTTTCTCGAGTTGCGGCAGGTCTTCTCGAGTTACGACAGGGACCTCAGGGACCCGCTCTGGTGGCCTCAGGAAAGGCCAGTCCCCATGCGAGTTGCTAGGGGACCTCTCGGGATTCATCTCCCGTCCATGCCGGGGCCTCAGTCCTTGTGTGGAGTCGGGGCCGGAACCTGAGGATTCCTCTCCAGTGTTGCCATGGATCTTGGGGTGCTTCTGAGTCTCCCCAGGGGAGTCAGGCCTCGTCTCGAGTGGGGGCATGCACGTGCGCTTTCCTCCCGAGCTGCAGCAGTAGTGTCACGCTTCCTGTCACGTGGATCAAGGGATCTGTGGCTTTCCCTCGAGGCTGTCCCTCGAGGCTTTCCCACGAGGCTTTCCCACAGGGCTGTGCCACGTGCCACCTTGGTGTGAGTCGATCCTCGGCGTGAAAGACGAGCCGGTGAAGGGAAAAGAGCTTCCTCTGGAATGGACTGAGACATCTGGGGGACTCTTGGAATGGTGGCACGACCCTGGAGTTCCTCTCGCCGTTCCTGTTGAGAGGGCCTCCTCTTGAGATGCGACGGGAACGCTGGGAACTCTTTCCCGATGAAGCAGGGAAAGGATCCCTCATCTCGAGCTACGAGGCGGAAACGGGGCTCCTCTGGATGTGGGCGGGACCCTCGTGATTCCTCTCGAGTGGAGACGGGTATGTCGGGGAATTTCTTGATTTGCACCAAGGGTGTGAAGGACCCTTTCGAAGTTCCAGAGGTGAGGTGTGATCAGCCTCGAGACGCCTCAGCGGAAATGGGCCTCATCTCGCCTGGAGGGGAGAACCTCCTGGATTTTCTCGAGTTGCGGTAGGTCTTCTCGAGTTACGACGGGGACCTCAGGGACCCGCTCTGGTGGCCTCAGGAAAGGCCAGTCCCCATGCGAGTTGCTAGGGGACCTCTCGGGATTCCTCTCCCGTCCATGCCGGGGCCTCAGTCCTTGTGTGGAGTCGGGGCCGGAACCTGAGGATTCCTCTCCAGTGTTGCCATGGATCTTGGGGTGCTTCTGAGTCTCCCCAGGGGAGTCAGGCCTCGTCTCGAGTGGGGGCATGCACGTGCGCTTTCCTCCCGAGCTGCAGCAGTAGTGTCACGCTTCCTGTCACGTGGATCAAGGGATCTGTGGCTTTCCCTCGAGGCTGTCCCTCGAGGCTTTCCCACGAGGCTTTCCCACAGGGCTGTGCCACGTGCCACCTTGGTGTGAGTCGATCCTCGGCGTGAAAGACGAGCCGGTGAAGGGAAAAGAGGTTCCTCTGGAATGGACTGAGACATCTGGGGGACTCTTGGAATGGTGGCACGACCCTGGAGTTCCTCTCGCCGTTCCTGTTGAGAGGGCCTCCTCTTGAGATGCGACGGGAACGCCGGGAACTCTTTCCCGACGAAGCAGGGAAAGGATCCCTCATCTCGAGCTACGAGGCGGAAACGGGGCTCCTCTGGATGTGGGCGGGACTCTCGTGATTCCTCTCGAGTGGAGACGGCTAGGTCGGGGAACTTCTTGATTTGCACCAAGGGTGTGAAGGACCCTTTCGAAGTTCCAGAGGTGAGGTGTGATCAGCCTCGAGACGCCTCAGCGGAAATGGGCCTCATCTCGCCTGGAGGGGAGAACCTCCTGGATTTTCTCGAGTTGCGGCAGGTCTTCTCGAGTTACGACGGGGACCTCAGGGACCCGCTCTGGTGGCCTCAGGAAAGGCCAGTCCCCATGCGAGTTGCTAGGGGACCTCTCGGGATTCCTCTCCCGTCCATGCCGGGGCCTCAGTCCTTGTGTGGAGTCGGGGCCGGAACCTGAGGATTCCTCTCCAGTGTTGCCATGGATCTTGGGGTGCTTCTGAGTCTCCCCAGGGGAGTCAGGCCTCGTCTCGAGTGGGGGCATGCACGTGCGCTTTCCTCCCGAGCTGCAGCAGTAGTGTCACGCTTCCTGTCACGTGGATCAAGGAATCTGTGGCTTTCCCTCGAGGCTGTCCCTCGAGGCTTTCCCACGAGGCTTTCCCACAGGGCTGTGCCACGTGCCACCTTGGTGTGAGTCGATCCTCGGCGTGAAAGACGAGCCTGTGAAGGGAAAAGAGGTTCCTCTGGAATGGACTGAGACATCTGGGGGACTCTTGGAATGGTGGCACGACCCTGGAGTTCCTCTCGCCGTTCCTGTTGAGAGGGCCTCCTCTTGAGATGCGACGGGAACGCCGGGAACTCTTTCCCGACGAAGCAGGGAAAGGATCCCTCATCTCGAGCTACGAGGCGGAAACGGGGCTCCTCTGGATGTGGGCGGGACCCTCGTGATTCCTCTCGAGTGGAGACGGGTATGTCGGGGAACTTCTTGATTTGCACCAAGGGTGTGAAGGACCCTTTCGAAGTTCCAGAGGTGAGGTGTGATCAGCCTCGAGACCCCTCAGCGGACATGGGCCTCATCTCGCCTGGAGGGGAGAACCTCCTGGATTTTCTCGAGTTGCGGCAGGTCTTCTCGAGTTACGACGGGGACCTCAGGGACCCGCTCTGGTGGCCTCAGGAAAGGCCAGTCCCCATGCGAGTTGCTAGGGGACCTCTCGGGATTCCTCTCCCGTCCATGCCGGGGCCTCAGTCCTTGTGTGGAGTCGGGGCCGGAACCTGAGGATTCCTCTCCAGTGTTGCCATGGATCTTGGGGTGCTTCTGAGTCTCCCCAGGGGAGTCAGGCCTCGTCTCGAGTGGGGGCATGCACGTGCACTTTCCTCCCGAGCTGCAGCAGTAGTGTCACGCTTCCTGTCACGTGGATCAAGGGATCTGTGGCTTTCCCTCGAGGCTGTCCCTCGAGGCTTTCCCACGAGGCTTTCCCACAGGGCTGTGCCACGTGCCACCTTGTTGTGAGTCGATCCTCGGCGTGAAAGACGAGCCGGTGAAGGGAAAAGAGGTTCCTCTGGAATGGACTGAGACATCTGGGGGACTCTTGGAATGGTGGCACGACCCTGGAGTTCCTCTCGCCGTTCCTGTTGAGAGGGCCTCCTCTTGAGATGCGACGGGAACGCCGGGAACTCTTTCCCGACGAAGCAGGGAAAGGATCCCTCATCTCGAGCTACGAGGCGGAAACGGGGCTCCTCTGGATGTGGGCGGGACTCTCGTGATTCCTCTCGAGTGGAGACGGCTAGGTCGGGGAACTTCTTGATTTGCACCAAGGGTGTGAAGGACCCTTTCGAAGTTCCAGAGGTGAGGTGTGATCAGCCTCGAGACGCCTCAGCGGAAATGGGCCTCATCTCGCCTGGAGGGGAGAACCTCCTGGATTTTCTCGAGTTGCGGTAGGTCTTCTCGAGTTACGACGGGGACCTCAGGGACCCGCTCTGGTGGCCTCAGGAAAGGCCAGTCCCCATGCGAGTTGCTAGGGGACCTCTCGGGATTCCTCTCCCGTCCATGCCGGGGCCTCAGTCCTTGTGTGGAGTCGGGGCCGGAACCTGAGGATTCCTCTCCAGTGTTGCCATGGATCTTGGGGTGCTTCTGAGTCTCCCCAGGGGAGTCAGGCCTCGTCTCGAGTGGGGGCATGCACGTGCGCTTTCCTCCCGAGCTGCAGCAGTAGTGTCACGCTTCCTGTCACGTGGATCAAGGGATCTGTGGCTTTCCCTCGAGGCTGTCCCTCGAGGCTTTCCCACGAGGCTTTCCCACAGGGATGTGCCACGTGCCACCTTGGTGTGAGTCGATCCTCGGCGTGAAAGACGAGCCGGTGAAGGGAAAAGAGGTTCCTCTGGAATGGACTGAGACATCTGGGGGACTCTTGGAATGGTGGCACGACCCTGGAGTTCCTCTCGCCGTTCCTGTTGAGAGGGCCTCCTCTTGAGATGCGACGGGAACGCCGGGAACTCTTTCCCGACGAAGCAGGGAAAGGATCCCTCATCTCGAGCTACGAGGCGGAAACGGGGCTCCTCTGGATGTGGGCGGGACTCTCGTGATTCCTCTCGAGTGGAGACGGCTAGGTCGGGGAACTTCTTGATTTGCACCAAGGGTGTGAAGGACCCTTTCGAAGTTCCAGAGGTGAGGTGTGATCAGCCTCGAGACGCCTCAGCGGAAATGGGCCTCATCTCGCCTGGAGGGGAGAACCTCCTGGATTTTCTCGAGTTGCGGTAGGTCTTCTCGAGTTACGACGGGGACCTCAGGGACCCGCTCTGGTGGCCTCAGGAAAGGCCAGTCCCCATGCGAGTTGCTAGGGGACCTCTCGGGATTCCTCTCCCGTCCATGCCGGGGCCTCAGTCCTTGTGTGGAGTCGGGGCCGGAACCTGAGGATTCCTCTCCAGTGTTGCCATGGATCTTGGGGTGCTTCTGAGTCTCCCCAGGGGAGTCAGGCCTCGTCTCGAGTGGGGGCATGCACGTGCGCTTTCCTCCCGAGCTGCAGCAGTAGTGTCACGCTTCCTGTCACGTGGATCAAGGGATCTGTGGCTTTCCCTCGAGGCTGTCCCTCGAGGCTTTCCCACGAGGCTTTCCCACAGGGCTGTGCCACGTGCCACCTTGGTGTGAGTCGATCCTCGGCGTGAAAGACGAGCCGGTGAAGGGAAAAGAGGTTCCTCTGGAATGGACTGAGACATCTGGGGGAATCTTGGAATGGTGGCACGACCCTGGAGTTCCTCTCGCCGTTCCTGTTGAGAGGGCCTCCTCTTGAGATGCGTCGGGAACGCCGGGAACTCTTTCCCGACGAAGCAGGGAAAGGATCCCTCATCTCGAGCTACGAGGCGGAAACGGGGCTCCTCTGGATGTGGGCGGGACTCTCGTGATTCCTCTCGAGTGGAGACGGCTAGGTCGGGGAACTTCTTGATTTGCACCAAGGGTGTGAAGGACCCTTTCGAAGTTCCAGAGGTGAGGTGTGATCAGCCTCGAGACGCCTCAGTGGAAATGGGCCTCATCTCGCCTGGAGGGGAGAACCTCCTGGATTTTCTCGAGTCGTGGCAAGTCTTCTCGAGTTACGACGGGGACCTCAGGGACCCGCTCTGGTGGCCTCAGGAAAGGCCAGTCCCCATGCGAGTTGCTAGGGGACCTCTCGGGATTCCTCTCCCGTCCATGCCGGGGCCTCAGTCCTTGTGTGGAGTCGGGGCCAGAACCTGAGGATTCCTCTCCAGTGTTGCCATGGATCTTGGGGTGCTTCTGAGTCTCCCCAGGGGAGTCAGGCCTCGTCTCGAGTGGGGGCATGCACGTGTGCTTTCCTCCCAAGCTGCAGCACTAGTGTCACGCTTCCTGTCACGTGGATCAAGGGATCTGTGGCTTTCCCTCGAGGCTGTCCCTCGAGGCTTTCCCACGAGGCTTTCCCACAGGGCTGTGCCACGTGCCACCTTGGTGTGAGTCGATCCTCGGCGTGAAAGACGAGCCGGTGAAGGGAAAAGAGGTTCCTCTGGAATGGACTGAGACATCTGGGGGACTCTTGGAATGGTGGCACGACCCTGGAGTTCCTCTCGCCGTTCCTGTTGAGAGGGCCTCCTCTTGAGATGCGACGGGAACGCCGGGAACTCTTTCCCGACGAAGCAGGGAAAGGATCCCTCATCTCGAGCTACGAGGCGGAAACGGGGCTCCTCTGGATGTGGGCGGGACTCTCGTGATGCCTCTCGAGTGGAGACGGCTAGGTCGGGGAACTTCTTGATTTGCACCAAGGGTGTGAAGGACCCTTTCGAAGTTCCAGAGGTGAGGTGTGATCAGCCTCGAGACGCCTCAGCGGAAATGGGCCTCATCTCGCCTGGAGGGGAGAAACTCCTGGATTTTCTCGAGTTGCGGTAGGTCTTCTCGAGTTACGACGGGGACCTCAGGGACCCGCTCTGGTGGCCTCAGGAAAGGCCAGTCCCCATGCGAGTTGCTAGGGGACCTCTCGGGATTCCTCTCCCGTCCATGCCGGGGCCTCAGTCCTTGTGTGGAGTCGGGGCCGGAACCTGAGGATTCCTCTCCAGTGTTGCCATGGATCTTGGGGTGCTTCTGAGTCTCCCCAGGGGAGTCAGGCCTCGTCTCGAGTGGGGGCATGCACGTGCGCTTTCCTCCCGAGCTGCAGCAGTAGTGTCACGCTTCCTGTCACGTGGATCAAGGGATCTGTGGCTTTCCCTCGAGGCTGTCCCTCGAGGCTTTCCCACGAGGCTTTCCCACAGGGCTGTGCCACGTGCCACCTTGGTGTGAGTCGATCCTCGGCGTGAAAGACGAGCCGGTGAAGGGAAAAGAGGTTCCTCTGGAATGGACTGAGACATCTGGGGGAATCTTGGAATGGTGGCACGACCCTGGAGTTCCTCTCGCCGTTCCTGTTGAGAGGGCCTCCTCTTGAGATGCGTCGGGAACGCCGGGAACTCTTTCCCGACGAAGCAGGGAAAGGATCCCTCATCTCGAGCTACGAGGCGGAAACGGGGCTCCTCTGGATGTGGGCGGGACTCTCGTGATTCCTCTCGAGTGGAGACGGCTAGGTCGGGGAACTTCTTGATTTGCACCAAGGGTGTGAAGGACCCTTTCGAAGTTCCAGAGGTGAGGTGTGATCAGCCTCGAGACGCCTCAGTGGAAATGGGCCTCATCTCGCCTGGAGGGGAGAACCTCCTGGATTTTCTCGAGTCGTGGCAAGTCTTCTCGAGTTACGACGGGGACCTCAGGGACCCGCTCTGGTGGCCTCAGGAAAGGCCAGTCCCCATGCGAGTTGCTAGGGGACCTCTCGGGATTCCTCTCCCGTCCATGCCGGGGCCTCAGTCCTTGTGTGGAGTCGGGGCCAGAACCTGAGGATTCCTCTCCAGTGTTGCCATGGATCTTGGGGTGCTTCTGAGTCTCCCCAGGGGAGTCAGGCCTCGTCTCGAGTGGGGGCATGCACGTGTGCTTTCCTCCCAAGCTGCAGCAGTAGTGTCACGCTTCCTGTCACGTGGATCAAGGGATCTGTGGCTTTCCCTCGAGGCTGTCCCTCGAGGCTTTCCCACGAGGCTTTCCCACAGGGCTGTGCCACGTGCCACCTTGGTGTGAGTCGATCCTCGGCGTGAAAGACGAGCCGGTGAAGGGAAAAGAGGTTCCTCTGGAATGGACTGAGACATCTGGGGGACTCTTGGAATGGTGGCACGACCCTGGAGTTCCTCTTGCCGTTCCTGTTGAGAGGGCCTCCTCTTGAGATGCGACGGGAACGCCGGGAACTCTTTCCCGACGAAGCAGGGAAAGGATCCCTCATCTCGAGCTACGAGGCGGAAACGGGGCTCCTCTGGATGTGGGCGGGACTCTCGTGATGCCTCTCGAGTGGAGACGGCTAGGTCGGGGAACTTCTTGATTTGCACCAAGGGTGTGAAGGACCCTTTCGAAGTTCCAGAGGTGAGGTGTGATCAGCCTCGAGACGCCTCAGCGGAAATGGGCCTCATCTCGCCTGGAGGGGAGAAACTCCTGGATTTTCTCGAGTTGCGGTAGGTCTTCTCGAGTTACGACGGGGACCTCAGGGACCCGCTCTGGTGTCCTCAGGAAAGGCCAGTCCCCATGCGAGTTGCTAGGGGACCTCTCGGGATTCCTCTCCCGTCCATGCCGGGGCCTCAGTCCTTGTGTGGAATCGGGGCCGGAACCTGAGGATTCCTCTCCAGTGTTGCCATGGATCTTGGGGTGCTTCTGAGTCTCCCCAGGGGAGTCAGGCCTCGTCTCGAGTGGGGGCATGCACGTGCGCTTTCCTCCCGAGCTGCAGCAGTAGTGTCACGCTTCCTGTCACGTGGATCAAGGGATCTGTGGCTTTCCCTCGAGGCTGTCCCTCGAGGCTTTCCCACGAGGCTTTCCCACAGGGCTGTGCCACGTGCCACCTTGGTGTGAGTCGATCCTCGGCGTGAAAGACGAGCCGGTGAAGGGAAAAGAGGTTCCTCTGGAATGGACTGAGACATCTGGGGGAATCTTGGAATGGTGGCACGACCCTGGAGTTCCTCTCGCCGTTCCTGTTGAGAGGGCCTCCTCTTGAGATGCGTCGGGAACGCCGGGAACTCTTTCCCGACGAAGCAGGGAAAGGATCCCTCATCTCGAGCTACGAGGCGGAAACGGGGCTCCTCTGGATGTGGGCGGGACTCTCGTGATTCCTCTCGAGTGGAGACGGCTAGGTCGGGGAACTTCTTGATTTGCACCAAGGGTGTGAAGGACCCTTTCGAAGTTCCAGAGGTGAGGTGTGATCAGCCTCGAGACGCCTCAGTGGAAATGGGCCTCATCTCGCCTGGAGGGGAGAACCTCCTGGATTTTCTCGAGTCGTGGCAAGTCTTCTCGAGTTACGACGGGGACCTCAGGGACCCGCTCTGGTGGCCTCAGGAAAGGCCAGTCCCCATGCGAGTTGCTAGGGGACCTCTCGGGATTCCTCTCCCGTCCATGCCGGGGCCTCAGTCCTTGTGTGGAGTCGGGGCCGGAACCTGAGGATTCCTCTCCAGTGTTGCCATGGATCTTGGGGTGCTTCTGAGTCTCCCCAGGGGAGTCAGGCCTCGTCTCGAGTGGGGACATGCACGTGCGCTTTCCTCCCGAGCTGCAGCAGTAGTGTCACGCTTCCTGTCACGTGGATCAAGGGATCTGTGGCTTTCCCTCGAGGCTGTCCCTCGAGGCTTTCCCACGAGGCTTTCCCACAGGGCTGTGCCACGTGCCACCTTGGTGTGAGTCGATCCTCGGCGTGAAAGACGAGCCGGTGAAGGGAAAAGAGGTTCCTCTGGAATGGACTGAGACATCTGGGGGACTCTTGGAATGGTGGCACGACCCTGGAGTTCCTCTCGCCGTTCCTGTTGAGAGGGCCTCCTCTTTAGATGCGACGGGAACGCCGGGAACTCTTTCCCGACGAAGCAGGGAAAGGATCCCTCATCTCGAGCTACGAGGTGGAAACGGGGCTCCTCTGGATGTGGGCGGGACTCTCGTGATGCCTCTCCAGTGGAGACGGCTAGGTCGGGGAACTTCTTGATTTGCACCAAGGGTGTGAAGGACCCTTTCGAAGTTCCAGAGGTGAGGTGTGATCAGCCTCGAGACGCCTCAGCGGAAATGGGCCTCATCTCGCCTGGAGGGGAGAACCTCCTGGATTTTCTCGAGTTGCGGCAGGTCTTCTCGAGTTACGACGGGGACCTCAGGGACCCGCTCTGGTGGCCTCAGGAAAGGCCAGTCCCCATGCGAGTTGCTAGGGGACCTCTCGGGATTCCTCTCCCGTCCATGCCGGGGCCTCAGTCCTTGTGTGGAGTCGGGGCCGGAACCTGAGGATTCCTCTCCAGTGTTGCCATGGATCTTGGGGTGCTTCTGAGTCTCCCCAGGGGAGTCAGGCCTCATCTCGAGTGGGGGCATGCACGTGCACTTTCCTCCCGAGCTGCAGCAGTAGTGTCACGCTTCCTGTCACGTCGATCAAGGGATCTGTGGCTTTCTCTCAAGGCTGTCCCTCGAGGCTTTCCCACGAGGCTTTCCCACAGGGCTGTGCCACGTGCCACCTTGGTGTGAGTCGATCCTCGGCGTGAAAGACGAGCCGGTGAAGGGAAAAGAGGTTCCTCTGGAATGGACTGAGACATCTGGGGGACTCTTGGAATGGTGGCACGACCCTGGAGTTCCTCTCGCCGTTCCTGTTGAGAGGGCCTCCTCTTGAGATGCGTCGGGAACGCCGGGAACTCTTTCCCGACGAAGCAGGGAAAGGATCCCTCATCTCGAGCTACGAGGCGGAAACGGGGCTCCTCTGGATGTGGGCGGGACTCTCGTGATTCCTCTCGAGTGGAGACGGCTAGGTCGGGGAACTTCTTGATTTGCACCAAGGGTGTGAAGGACCCTTTCGAAGTTCCAGAGGTGAGGTGTGATCAGCCTCGAGACGCCTCAGCGGAAATGGGCCTCATCTCGCCTGGAGGGGAGAACCTCCTGGATTTTCTCGAGTTGCGGCAGGTCTTCTCGAGTTACGACGGGGACCTCAGGGACCCGCTCTGGTGGCCTCAGGAAAGGCCAGTCCCCATGCGAGTTGCTAGCGGACCTCTCGGGATTCCTCTCCCGTCCATGCCGGGGCCTCAGTCCTTGTGTGGAGTCGGGGCCGGAACCTGAGGATTCCTCTCCAGTGTTGCCATGGATCTTGGGGTGCTTCTGAGTCTCCCCAGGGGAGTCAGGCCTCGTCTCGAGTGGGGGCATGCAAGTGCGCTTTCCTCCCGAGCTGCAGCAGTAGTGTCACGCTTCCTGTCACGTGGATCAAGGGATCTGTGGCTTTCCCTCGAGGCTGTCCCTCGAGGCTTTCCCACGAGGCTTTCCCACAGGGCTGTGCCACGTGCCACCTTGGTGTGAGTCGATCCTCGGCGTGAAAGACGAGCCGGTGAAGGGAAAAGAGGTTCCTCTGGAATGGACTGAGACATCTGGGGGACTCTTGGAATGGTGGCACGACCCTGGAGTTCCTCTCGCCGTTCCTGTTGAGAGGGCCTCCTCTTGAGATGCGACGGGAACGCCGGGAACTCTTTCCCGACGAAGCAGGGAAAGGATCCCTCATCTCGAGCTACGAGGCGGAAACGGGGCTCCTCTGGATGTGGGCGGGACTCTCGTGATTCCTCTCGAGTGGAGACGGCTAGGTCGGGGAACTTCTTGATTTGCACCAAGGGTGTGAAGGACCCTTTCGAAGTTCCAGAGGTGAGGTGTGATCAGCCTCGAGACGCCTCAGCGGAAATGGGCCTCATCTCGCCTGGAGGGGAGAACCTCCTGGATTTTCTCGAGTTGCGGCAGGTCTTCTCGAGTTACGACGGGGACCTCAGGGACCCGCTCTGGTGGCCTCAGGAAAGGCCAGTCCCCATGCGAGTTGCTAGGGGACCTCTCGGGATTCCTCTCCCGTCCATGCCGGGGAGTCAGTCCTTGTGTGGAGTCGGGGCCGGAACCTGAGGATTCCTCTCCAGTGTTGCCATGGATCTTGGGGTGCTTCTGAGTCTTCCCAGGGGAGTCAGGCCTCGTCTCGAGTGGGGGCATGCACGTGCGCTTTCCTCCCGAGCTGCAGCAGTAGTGTCACGCTTCCTGTCACGTGGATCAAGGGATCTGTGGCTTTCCCTCGAGGCTGTCCCTCGAGGCTTTCCCACGAGGCTTTCCCACAGAGCTGTGCCACGTGCCACCTTGGTGTGAGTCGATCCTCGGCGTGAAAGACGAGCCGGTGAAGGGAAAAGAGTTTCCTCTGGAATGGACTGAGACATCTGGGGGACTCTTGGAATGGTGGCACGACCCTGGAGTTCCTCTCGCCGTTCCTGTTGAGAGGGCCTCCTCTTGAGATGCGTCGGGAACGCCGGGAACTCTTTCCCGACGAAGCAGGGAAAGGATCCCTCATCTCGAGCTACGAGGCGGAAACGGGGCTCCTCTGGATGTGGGCGGGACTCTCGTGATTCCTCTCGAGTGGAGACGGCTAGGTCGGGGAACTTCTTGATTTGCACCAAGGGTGTGAAGGACCCTTTCGAAGTTCCAGAGGTGAGGTGTGATCAGCCTCGAGACGCCTCAGCGGAAATGGGCCTCATCTCGCCTGGAGGGGAGAACCTCCTGGATTTTCTCGAGTTGCGGCAGGTCTTCTCGAGTTACGACGGGGACCTCAGGGACCCGCTCTGGTGGCCTCAGGAAAGGCCAGTCCCCATGCGAGTTGCTAGGGGACCTCTCGGGATTCCTCTCCCGTCCATGCCGGGGCCTCAGTCCTTGTGTGGAGTCGGGGCCGGAACCTGAGGATTCCTCTCCAGTGTTGCCATGGATCTTGGGGTGCTTCTGAGTCTCCCCAGGGGAGTCAGGCCTCGTCTCGAGTGGGGGCATGCACGTGCGCTTTCCTCCCGAGCTGCAGCAGTAGTGTCACGCTTCCTGTCACGTGGATCAAGGGATCTGTGGCTTTCCCTCGAGGCTGTCCCTCGAGGCTTTCCCACGAGGCTTTCCCACAGGGCTGTGCCACGTGCCACCTTGGTGTGAGTCGATCCTCGGCGTGAAAGACGAGCCGGTGAAGGGAAAAGAGGTTCCTCTGGAATGGACTGAGACATCTGGGGGACTCTTGGAATGGTGGAACGACCCTGGAGTTCCTCTCGCCGTTCCTGTTGAGAGGGCCTCCTCTTGAGATGCATCGGGAACGCCGGGAACTCTTTCCCGACGAAGCAGGGAAAGGATCCCTCATCTCGAGCTACGAGGCGGAAACGGGGCTCCTCTGGATGTGGGCGGGACTCTCGTGATTCCTCTCGAGTGGAGACGGCTAGGTCGGGGAACTTCTTGATTTGCACCAAGGGTGTGAAGGACCCTTTCGAAGTTCCAGAGGTGAGGTGTGATCAGCCTCGAGACGCCTCAGCGGAAATGGGCCTCATCTCGCCTGGAGGGGAGAACCTCCTGGATTTTCTCGAGTTGCGGCAGGTCTTCTCGAGTTACGACGGGGACCTCAGGGACCCGCTCTGGTGGCCTCAGGAAAGGCCAGTCCCCATGCGAGTTGCTAGGGGACCTCTCGGGATTCCTCTCCCGTCCATGCCGGGGCCTCAGTCCTTGTGTGGAGTCGGGGCCGGAACCTGAGGATTCCTCTCCAGTGTTGCCATGGATCTTGGGGTGCTTCTGAGTCTCCCCAGGGGATTCAGGCCTCGTCTCGATTGGGGGCATGCACGTGCGCTTTCCTCCCGAGCTGCAGCAGTAGTGTCACGCTTCCTGTCACGTGGATCAAGGGATCTGTGGCTTTCCCTCGAGGCTGTCCCTCGAGGCTTTCCCACGAGGCTTTCCCACAGGGCTGTGCCACGTGCCACCTTGGTGTGAGTCGATCCTCGGCGTGAAAGACGAGCCGGTGAAGGGAAAAGATCTTCCTCTGGAATGGACTGAGACATCTGGGGGACTCTTGGAATGGTGGCACGACCCTGGAGTTCCTCTCGCCGGGCCTGTTGAGAGGGCCTCCTCTTGAGATGCGACGGGAACGCCGGGAACTCTTTCCCGACGAAGCAGGGAAAGGATCCCTCATCTCGAGCTACGAGGCGGAAACGGGGCTCCTCTGGATGTGGGCGGGACTCTCGTGATTCCTCTCGAGTGGAGACGGCTAGGTCGGGGAACTTCTTGATTTGCACCAAGGGTGTGAAGGACCCTTTCGAAGTTCCAGAGGTGAGGTGTGATCAGCCTCGAGACGCCTCAGCGGAAATGGGCCTCATCTCGCCTGGAGGGGAGAACCTCCTGGATTTTCTCGAGTTGCGGCAGGTCTTCTCGAGTTACGACGGGGACCTCAGGGACCCGCTCTGGTGGCCTCAGGAAAGGCCAGTCCCCATGCGAGTTGCTAGGGGACCTCTCGGGATTCCTCTCCCATCCATGCCGGGGCCTCAGTCCTTGTGTGGAGTCGGGGCCGGAACCTGAGGATTCCTCTCCAGTGTTGCCATGGATCTTGGGGTGCTTCTGAGTCTCCCCAGGGGAGTCAGGCCTCGTCTCGAGTGGGGGCATGCACGTGCGCTTTCCTCCCGAGCTGCAGCAGTAGTGTCACGCTTCCTGTCACGTGGATCAAGGGATCTGTGGCTTTCCCTCGAGGCTGTCCCTCGAGGCTTTCCCACGAGGCTTTCCCACAGGGCTGTGCCACGTGCCACCTTGGTGTGAGTCGATCCTCGGCGTGAAAGACGAGCCGGTGAAGGGAAAAGAGGTTCCTCTGGAATGGACTGAGACATCTGGGGGACTCTTGGAATGGTGGCACGACCCTGGAGTTCCTCTCGCCGTTCCTGTTGAGAGGGCCTCCTCTTGAGATGCGTCGGGAACGCCGGGAACTCTTTCCCGACGAAGCAGGGAAAGGATCCCTCATCTCGAGCTACGAGGCGGAAACGGGGCTCCTCTGGATGTGGGCGGGACTCTCGTGATTCCTCTCGAGTGGAGACGGCTAGGTCGGGGAACTTCTTGATTTGCACCAAGGGTGTGAAGGACCCTTTCGAAGTTCCAGAGGTGAGGTGTGATCAGCCTCGAGACGCCTCAGCGGAAATGGGCCTCATCTCGCCTGGAGGGGAGAACCTCCTGGATTTTCTCGAGTTGCGGCAGGTCTTCTCGAGTTACGACGGGGACCTCAGGGACCCGCTCTGTTGGCCTCAGGAAAGGCCAGTCCCCATGCGAGTTGCTAGGGGACCTCTCGGGATTCCTCTCCCGTCCATGCCGGGGCCTCAGTCCTTGTGTGGAGTCGGGGCCGGAACCTGAGGATTCCTCTCCAGTGTTGCCATGGATCTTGGGGTGCTTCTGAGTCTCCCCAGGGGAGTCAGGCCTCGTCTCGAGTGGGGGAATGCACGTGCGCTTTCCTCCCGAGCTGCAGCAGTAGTGTCACGCTTCCTGTCACGTGGATCAAGGGATCTGTGGCTTTCCCTCGAGGCTGTCCCTCGAGGCTTTCCCACGAGGCTTTCCCAAAGGGCTGTGCCACGTGCCACCTTGGTGTGAGTCGATCCTCGGCGTGAAAGACGAGCCGGTGAAGGGAAAAGAGGTTCCTCTGGAATGGACTGAGACATCTGGGGGACTCTTGGAATGGTGGCACGACCCTGGAGTTCCTCTCGCCGTTCCTGTTGAGAGGGCCTCCCCTTGAGATGCGACGGGAACGCCGGGAACTCTTTCCCGACGAAGAAGGGAAAGGATCCCTCATCTCGAGCTACGAGGCGGAAACGGGGCTCCTCTGGATGTGGGCGGGACTCTCGTGATTCCTCTCGAGTGGAGACGGCTAGGTCGGGGAACTTCTTGATTTGCACCAAGGGTGTGAAGGACCCTTTCGAAGTTCCAGAGGTGAGGTGTGATCAGCCTCGAGACGCCTCAGCGGAAATGGGCCTCATCTCGCCTGGAGGGGAGAACCTCCTGGATTTTCTCGAGTTGCGGCAGGTCTTCTCGAGTTACGACGGGGACCTCAGGGACCCGCTCTGGTGGCCTCAGGAAAGGCCAGTCCCCATGCGAGTTGCTAGGGGACCTCTCGGGATTCCTCTCCCGTCCATGCCGGGGCCTCAGTCCTTGTGTGGAGTCGGGGCCGGAACCTGAGGATTCCTCTCCAGTGTTGCCATGGAACTTGGGGTGCTTCTGAGTCTCCCCAGGGGAGTCAGGCCTCGTCTCGAGTGGGGGCATGCACGTGCGCTTTCCTCCCGAGCTGCAGCAGTAGTGTCACGCTTCCTGTCACGTGGATCAAGGGATCTGTGGCTTTCCCTCGAGGCTGTCCCTCGAGGCTTTCCCACGAGGCTTTCCCACAGGGCTGTGCCACGTGCCACCTTGGTGTGAGTCGATCCTCGGCGTGAAAGACGAGCCGGTGAAGGGAAAAGAGGTTCCTCTGGAATGGACTGAGACATCTGGGGGACTCTTGAAATGGTGGCACGACCCTGGAGTTCCTCTCGCCGTTCCTGTTGAGAGGGCCTCCTCTTGAGATGCGACGGGAACGCCGGGAACTCTTTCCCGACGAAGCAGGGAAAGGATCCCTCATCTCGAGCTACGAGGCGGAAACGGGGCTCCTCTGGATGTGGGCGGGACTCTCGTGATTCCTCTCGAGTGGAGACGGCTAGGTCGGGGAACTTCTTGATTTGCACCAAGGGTGTGAAGGACCCTTTCGAAGTTCCAGAGGTGAGGTGTGATCAGCCTCGAGACGCCTCAGCGGAAATGGGCCTCATCTCGCCTGGAGGGGAGAACCTCCTGGATTTTCTCGAGTTGCGGCAGGTCTTCTCGAGTTACGACGGGGACCTCAGGGACCCGCTCTGGTGGCCTCAGGAAAGGCCAGTCCCCATGCGAGTTGCTAGGGGACCTCTCGGGATTCCTCTCCCGTCCATGCCGGGGCCTCAGTCCTTGTGTGGAGTCGGGGCCGGAACCTGAGGATTCCTCTCCAGTGTTGCCATGGATCTTGGGGTGCTTCTGAGACTCCCCAGGGGAGTCAGGCCTCGTCTCGAGTGGGGGCATGCACGTGCGCTTTCCTCCCGAGCTGCAGCAGTAGTGTCACGCTTCCTGTCACGTGGATCAAGGGATCTGTGGCTTTCCCTCGAGGCTGTCCCTCGAGGCTTTCCCACGAGGCTTTCCCACAGGGCTGTGCCACGTGCCACCTTGGTGTGAGTCGATCCTCGGCGTGAAAGACGAGCCGGTGAAGGGAATAGAGGTTCCTCTGGAATGGACTGAGACATCTGGGGGACTCTTGGAATGGTGGCACGACCCTGGAGTTCCTCTCGCCGTTCCTGTTGAGAGGGCCTCCTCTTGAGATGCGACGGGAACGCCGGGAACTCTTTCCCGACGAAGCAGGGAAAGGATCCCTCATCTCGAGCTACGAGGCGGAAACGGGGCTCCTCTGGATGTGGGCGGGAGTCTCGTGATTCATCTCGAGTGGAAACGGGTATGTCGGGGAACTTCTTGATTTGCACCAAGGGTGTGAAGGACCCTTTCGAAGTTCCAGAGGTGAGGTGTGATCAGCCTCGAGACGCCTCAGCGGAAATGGGCCTCATCTCGCCTGGAGGGGAGAACCTCCTGGATTTTCTCGAGTTGCGGTAGGTCTTCTCGAGTTACGACGGGGACCTCAGGGACCCGCTCTGGTGGCCTCAGGAAAGGCCAGTCCCCATGCGAGTTGCTAGGGGACCTCTCGGGATTCCTCTCCCGTCCATGCCGGGGCCTCAGTCCTTGTGTGGAGTCGGGGCCGGAACCTGAGGATTCCTCTCCAGTGTTGCCATGGATCTTGGGGTGCTTCTGAGTCTCCCCAGGGGAGTCAGGCCTCGTCTCGAGTGGGGGCATGCACGTGCGCTTTCCTCCCGAGCTGCAGCAGTAGTGTCACGCTTCCTGTCACGTGGATCAAGGGATCTGTGGCTTTCCCTCGAGGCTGTCCCTCGAGGCTTTCCCACGAGGCTTTCCCACAGGGCTGTGCCACGTGCCACCTTGGTGTGAGTCGATCCTCGGCGTGAAAGACGAGCCGGTGAAGGGAAAAGAGGTTCCTCTGGAATGGACTGAGACATCTGGGGGACTCTTGGAATGGTGGCACGACCCTGGAGTTCCTCTCGCCGTTCCTGTTGAGAGGGCCTCCTCTTGAGATGCGACGGGAACGCCGGGAACTCTTTCCCGACGAAGCAGGGAAAGGATCCCTCATCTCGAGCTACGAGGCGGAAACGGGGCTCCTCTGGATGTGGGCGGGACTCTCGTGATTCCTCTCGAGTGGAGACGGCTAGGTCGGGGAACTTCTTGATTTGCACCAAGGGTGTGAAGGACCCTTTCGAAGTTCCAGAGGTGAGGTGTGATCAGCCTCGAGACGCCTCAGCGGAAATGGGCCTCATCTCGCCTGGAGGGGAGAACCTCCTGGATTTTCTCGAGTTGCGGCAGGTCTTCTCGAGTTACGACGGGGACCTCAGGGACCCGCTCTGGTGGCCTCAGGAAAGGCCAGTCCCCATGCGAGTTGCTAGGGGACCTCTCGGGATTCCTCTCCCGTCCATGCCGGGGCCTCAGTCCTTGTGTGGAGTCGGGGCCGGAACCTGAGGATTCCTCTCCAGTGTTGCCATGGATCTTGGGGTGCTTCTGAGTCTCCCCAGGGGAGTCAGGCCTCGTCTCGAGTGGGGGCATGCACGTGCGCTTTCCTCCCGAGCTGCAGCAGTAGTGTCACGCTTCCTGTCACGTGGATCAAGGGATCTGTGGCTTTCCCTCGAGGCTGTCCCTCGAGGCTTTCCCACGAGGCTTTCCCACAGGGCTGTGCCACGTGCCACCTTGGTGTGAGTCGATCCTCGGCGTGAAAGACGAGCCGGTGAAGGGAAAAGAGGTTCCTCTGGAATGGACTGAGACATCTGGGGGACTCTTGGAATGGTGGCACGACCCTGGAGTTCCTCTCGCCGTTCCTGTTGAGAGGGCCTCCTCTTGAGATGCGACGGGAACGCCGGGAACTCTTTCCCGACGAAGCAGGGAAAGGATCCCTCATCTCGAGCTACGAGGCGGAAACGGGGCTCCTCTGGATGTGGGCGGGACTCTCGTGATTCCTCTCGAGTGGAGACGGCTAGGTCGGGGAACTTCTTGATTTGCACCAAGGGTGTGAAGGACCCTTTCGAAGTTCCAGAGGTGAGGTGTGATCAGCCTCGAGACGCCTCAGCGGAAATGGGCCTCATCTCGCCTGGAGGGGAGAACCTCCTGGATTTTCTCGAGTTGCGGCAGGTCTTCTCGAGTTACGACGGGGACCTCAGGGACCCGCTCTGGTGGCCTCAGGAAAGGCCAGTCCCCATGCGAGTTGCTAGGGGACCTCTCGGGATTCCTCTCCCGTCCATGCCGGGGCCTCAGTCCTTGTGTGGAGTCGGGGCCGGTACCTGAGGATTCCTCTCCAGTGTTGCCATGGATCTTGGGGTGCTTCTGAGTCTCCCCAGGGGAGTCAGGCCTCGTCTCGAGTGGGGGCATGCACGTGCGCTTTCCTCCCGAGCTGCAGCAGTAGTGTCACGCTTCCTGTCACGTGGATCAAGGGATCTGTGGCTTTCCCTCGAGGCTGTCCCTCGAGGCTTTCCCACGAGGCTTTCCCACAGGGCTGTGCCACGTGCCACCTTGGTGTGAGTCGATCCTCGGCGTGAATGACGAGCCGGTGAAGGGAAAAGTGGTTCCTCTGGAATGGACTGAGACATCTGGGGGACTCTTGGAATGGTGGCACGACCCTGGAGTTCCTCTCGCCGTTCCTGTTGAGAGGGCCTCCTCTTGAGATGCGACGGGAACGCCGGGAACTCTTTCCCGACGAAGCAGGGAAAGGATCCCTCATCTCGAGCTACGAGGCGGAAACGGGGCTCCTCTGGATGTGGGCGGGACTCTCGTGATTCCTCTCGAGTGGAGACGGCTAGGTCGGGGAACTTCTTGATTTGCACCAAGGGTGTGAAGGACCCTTTCGAAGTTCCAGAGGTGAGGTGTGATCAGCCTCGAGACGCCTCAGCGGAAATGGGCCTCATCTCGCCTGGAGGGGAGAACCTCCTGGATTTTCTCGAGTTGCGGCAGGTCTTCTCGAGTTACGACGGGGACTTCAGGGACCCGCTCTGGTGGCCTCAGGAAAGGCCAGTCCCCATGCGAGTTGCTAGGGGACCTCTCGGGATTCCTCTCCCGTCCATGCCGGGGCCTCAGTCCTTGTGTGGAGTCGGGGCCGGAACCTGAGGATTCCTCTCCAGTGTTGCCATGGATCTTGGGGTGCTTCTGAGTCTCCCCAGGGGAGTCAGGCCTCGTCTCGAGTGGGGGCATGCACGTGCGCTTTCCTCCCGAGCTGCAGCAGTAGTGTCACGCTTCCTGTCACGTGGATCAAGGGATCTGTGGCTTTCCCTCGAGGCTGTCCCTCGAGGCTTTCCCACGAGGCTTTCCCACAGGGCTGTGCCACGTGCCACCTTGGTGTGAGTCGATCCTCGGCGTGAAAGACGAGCCGGTGAAGGGAAAAGAGGTTCCTCTGGAATGGACTGAGACATCTGGGGGACTCTTGGAATGGTGGCACGACCCTGGAGTTCCTCTCGCCGTTCCTGTTGAGAGGGCCTCCTCTTGAGATGCGACGGGAACGCCGGGAACTCTTTCCCGACGAAGCAGGGAAAGGATCCCTCATCTCGAGCTACGAGGCGGAAACGGGGCTCCTCTGGATGTGGGCGGGACTCTCGTGATTCCTCTCGAGTGGAGACGGCTAGGTCGGGGAACTTCTTGATTTGCACCAAGGGTGTGAAGGACCCTTTCGAAGTTCCAGAGGTGAGGTGTGATCAGCCTCGAGACGCCTCAGCGGAAATGGGCCTCATCTCGCCTGGAGGGGAGAACCTCCTGGATTTTCTCGAGTTGCGGCAGGTCTTCTCGAGTTACGACGGGGACCTCAGGGACCCGCTCTGGTGGCCTCAGGAAAGGCCAGTCCCCATGCGAGTTGCTAGGGGACCTCTCGGGATTCCTCTCCCGTCCATGCCGGGGCCTCAGTCCTTGTGTGGAGTCGGGGCCGGAACCTGAGGATTCCTCTCCAGTGTTGCCATGGATCTTGGGGTGCTTCTGAGTCTCCCCAGGGGAGTCAGGCCTCGTCTCGAGTGGGGGCATGCACGTGCGCTTTCCTCCCGAGCTGCAGCAGTAGTGTCACGCTTCCTGTCACGTGGATCAAGGGATCTGTGGCTTTCCCTCGAGGCTGTCCCTCGAGGCTTTCCCACGAGGCTTTCCCACAGGGCTGTGCCACGTGCCACCTTGGTGTGAGTCGATCCTCGGCGTGAAAGACGAGCCGGTGAAGGGAAAAGAGGTTCCTCTGGAATGGACTGAGACATCTGGGGGACTCTTGGAATGGTGGCACGACCCTGGAGTTCCTCTCGCCGTTCCTGTTGAGAGGGCCTCCTCTTGAGATGCGACGGGAACGCCGGGAACTCTTTCCCGACGAAGCAGGGAAAGGATCCCTCATCTCGAGCTACGAGGCGGAAACGGGGCTCCTCTGGATGTGGGCGGGACTCTCGTGATTCCTCTCGAGTGGAGACGGCTAGGTCGGGGAACTTCTTGATTTGCACCAAGGGTGTGAAGGACCCTTTCGAAGTTCCAGAGGTGAGGTGTGATCAGCCTCGAGACGCCTCAGCGGAAATGGGCCTCATCTCGCCTGGAGGGGAGAACCTCCTGGATTTTCTCGAGTTGCGGCAGGTCTTCTCGAGTTACGACGGGGACCTCAGGGACCCGCTCTGGTGGCCTCAGGAAAGGCCAGTCCCCATGCGAGTTGCTAGGGGACCTCTCGGGATTCCTCTCCCGTCCATGCCGGGGCCTCAGTCCTTGTGTGGAGTCGGGGCCGGAACCTGAGGATTCCTCTCCAGTGTTGCCATGGATCTTGGGGTGCTTCTGAGTCTCCCCAGGGGAGTCAGGCCTCGTCTCGAGTGGGGGCATGCACGTGCGCTTTCCTCCCGAGCTGCAGCAGTAGTGTCACGCTTCCTGTCACGTGGATCAAGGGATGTGTGGCTTTCCCTCGAGGCTGTCCCTCGAGGCTTTCCCACGAGGCTTTCCCACAGGGCTGTGCCACGTGCCACCTTGGTGTGAGTCGATCCTCGGCGTGAAAGACGAGCCGGTGAAGGGAAAAGAGGTTCCTCTGGAATGGACTGAGACATCTGGGGGACTCTTGGAATGGTGGCACGACCCTGGAGTTCCTCTCGCCGTTCCTGTTGAGAGGGCCTCCTCTTGAGATGCGACGGGAACGCCGGGAACTCTTTCCCGACGAAGCAGGGAAAGGATCCCTCATCTCGAGCTACGAGGCGGAAACGGGGCTCCTCTGGATGTGGGCGGGACTCTCGTGATTCCTCTCGAGTGGAGACGGCTAGGTCGGGGAACTTCTTGATTTGCACCAAGGGTGTGAAGGACCCTTTCGAAGTTCCAGAGGTGAGGTGTGATCAGCCTCGAGACGCCTCAGCGGAAATGGGCCTCATCTCGCCTGGAGGGGAGAACCTCCTGGATTTTCTCGAGTTGCGGCAGGTCTTCTCGAGTTACGACGGGGACTTCAGGGACCCGCTCTGGTGGCCTCAGGAAAGGCCAGTCCCCATGCGAGTTGCTAGGGGACCTCTCGGGATTCCTCTCCCGTCCATGCCGGGGCCTCAGTCCTTGTGTGGAGTCGGGGCCGGAACCTGAGGATTCCTCTCCAGTGTTGCCATGGATCTTGGGGTGCTTCTGAGTCTCCCCAGGGGAGTCAGGCCTCGTCTCGAGTGGGGGCATGCACGTGCGCTTTCCTCCCGAGCTGCAGCAGTAGTGTCACGCTTCCTGTCACGTGGATCAAGGGATCTGTGGCTTTCCCTCGAGGCTGTCCCTCGAGGCTTTCCCACGAGGCTTTCCCACAGGGCTGTGCCACGTGCCACCTTGGTGTGAGTCGATCCTCGGCGTGAAAGACGAGCCGGTGAAGGGAAAAGAGGTTCCTCTGGAATGGACTGAGACATCTGGGGGACTCTTGGAATGGTGGCACGACCCTGGAGTTCCTCTCGCCGTTCCTGTTGAGAGGGCCTCCTCTTGAGATGCGACGGGAACGCCGGGAACTCTTTCCCGACGAAGAAGGGAAAGGATCCCTCATCTCGAGCTACGAGGCGGAAACGGGGCTCCTCTGGATGTGGGCGGGACTCTCGTGATTCCTCTCGAGTGGAGACGGCTAGGTCGGGGAACTTCTTGATTTGCACCAAGGGTGTGAAGGACCCTTTCGAAGTTCCAGAGGTGAGGTGTGATCAGCCTCGAGACGCCTCAGCGGAAATGGGCCTCATCTCGCCTGGAGGGGAGAACCTCCTGGATTTTCTCGAGTTGCGGCAGGTCTTCTCGAGTTACGACGGGGACCTCAGGGACCCGCTCTGGTGGCCTCAGGAAAGGCCAGTCCCCATGCGAGTTGCTAGGGGACCTCTCGGGATTCCTCTCCCGTCCATGCCGGGGCCTCAGTCCTTGTGTGGAGTCGGGGCCGGAACCTGAGGATTCCTCTCCAGTGTTGCCATGGATCTTGGGGTGCTTCTGAGTCTCCCCAGGGGAGTCAGGCCTCGTCTCGAGTGGGGGCATGCACGTGCGCTTTCCTCCCGAGCTGCAGCAGTAGTGTCACGCTTCCTGTCACGTGGATCAAGGGATCTGTGGCTTTCCCTCGAGGCTGTCCCTCGAGGCTTTCCCACGAGGCTTTCCCACAGGGCTGTGCCACGTGCCACCTTGGTGTGAGTCGATCCTCGGCGTGAAAGACGAGCCGGTGAAGGGAAAAGAGGTTCCTCTGGAATGGACTGAGACATCTGGGGGACTCTTGGAATGGTGGCACGACCCTGGAGTTCCTCTCGCCGTTCCTGTTGAGAGGGCCTCCTCTTGAGATGCGACGGGAACGCCGGGAACTCTTTCCCGACGAAGCAGGGAAAGGATCCCTCATCTCGAGCTACGAGGCGGAAACGGGGCTCCTCTGGATGTGGGCGGGACTCTCGTGATTCCTCTCGAGTGGAGACGGCTAGGTCGGGGAACTTCTTGATTTGCACCAAGGGTGTGAAGGACCCTTTCGAAGTTCCAGAGGTGAGGTGTGATCAGCCTCGAGACGCCTCAGCGGAAATGGGCCTCATCTCGCCTGGAGGGGAGAACCTCCTGGATTTTCTCGAGTTGCGGCAGGTCTTCTCGTGTTACGACGGGGACCTCAGGGACCCGCTCTGGTGGCCTCAGGAAAGGCCAGTCCCCATGCGAGTTGCTAGGGGACCTCTCGGGATTCCTCTCCCGTCCATGCCGGGGCCTCAGTCCTTGTGTGGAGTCGGGGCCGGAACCTGAGGATTCCTCTCCAGTGTTGCCATGGATCTTGGGGTGCTTCTGAGTCTCCCCAGGGGAGTCAGGCCTCGTCTCGAGTGGGGGCATGCACGTGCGCTTTCCTCCCGAGCTGCAGCAGTAGTGTCACGCTTCCTGTCACGTGGATCAAGGGATCTGTGGCTTTCCCTCGAGGCTGTCCCTCGAGGCTTTCCCACGAGGCTTTCCCACAGGGCTGTGCCACGTGCCACCTTGGTGTGAGTCGATCCTCGGCGTGAAAGACGAGCCGGTGAAGGGAAAAGAGGTTCCTCTGGAATGGACTGAGACATCTGGGGGACTCTTGGAATGGTGGCACGACCCTGGAGTTCCTCTCGCCGTTCCTGTTGAGAGGGCCTCCTCTTGAGATGCGACGGGAACGCCGGGAACTCTTTCCCGACGAAGCAGGGAAAGGATCCCTCATCTCGAGCTACGAGGCGGAAACGGGGCTCCTCTGGATGTGGGCGGGACTCTCGTGATTCCTCTCGAGTGGAGACGGCTAGGTCGGGGAACTTCTTGATTTGCACCAAGGGTGTGAAGGACCCTTTCGAAGTTCCAGAGGTGAGGTGTGATCAGCCTCGAGACGCCTCAGCGGAAATGGGCCTCATCTCGCCTGGAGGGGAGAACCTCCTGGATTTTCTCGAGTTGCGGCAGGTCTTCTCGAGTTACGACGGGGACCTCAGGGACCCGCTCTGGTGGCCTCAGGAAAGGCCAGTCCCCATGCGAGTTGCTAGGGGACCTCTCGGGATTCCTCTCCCGTCCATGCCGGGGCCTCAGTCCTTGTGTGGAGTCGGGGCCGGAACCTGAGGATTCCTCTCCAGTGTTGCCATGGATCTTGGGGTGCTTCTGAGTCTCCCCAGGGGAGTCAGGCCTCGTCTCGAGTGGGGGCATGCACGTGCGCTTTCCTCCCGAGCTGCAGCAGTAGTGTCACGCTTCCTGTCACGTGGATCAAGGGATCTGTGGCTTTCCCTCGAGGCTGTCCCTCGAGGCTTTCCCACGAGGCTTTCCCACAGGGCTGTGCCACGTGCCACCTTGGTGTGAGTCGATCCTCGGCGTGAAAGACGAGCCGGTGAAGGGAAAAGAGGTTCCTCTGGAATGGACTGAGACATCTGGGGGACTCTTGGAATGGTGGCACGACCCTGGAGTTCCTCTCGCCGTTCCTGTTGAGAGGGCCTCCTCTTGAGATGCGACGGGAACGCCGGGAACTCTTTCCCGACGAAGCAGGGAAAGGATCCCTCATCTCGAGCTACGAGGCGGAAACGGGGCTCCTCTGGATGTGGGCGGGACTCTCGTGATGCCTCTCCAGTGGAGACGGCTAGGTCGGGGAACTTCTTGATTTGCACCAAGGGTGTGAAGGACCCTTTCGAAGTTCCAGAGGTGAGGTGTGATCAGCCTGGAGACGCCTCAGCGGAAATGGGCCCCATCTCGCCTGGAGGGGAGAACCTCCTGGATTTTCTCGAGTTGCGGCAGGTCTTCTCGAGTTACGACGGGGACCTCAGGGACCCGCTCTGGTGGCCTCAGGAAAGGCCAGTCCCCATGCGAGTTGCTAGGGGACCTCTCGGGATTCCTCTCCCGTCCATGCCGGGGCCTCAGTCCTTGTGTGGAGTCGGGGCCGGAACCTGAGGATTCCTCTCCAGTGTTGCCATGGATCTTGGGGTGCTTCTGAGTCTCCCCAGGGGAGTCAGGCCTCGTCTCGAGTGGGGGCATGCACGTGCGCTTTCCTCCCGAGCTGCAGCAGTAGTGTCACGCTTCCTGTCACGTGGATCAAGGGATCTGTGGCTTTCCCTCGAGGCTGTCCCTCGAGGCTTTCCCACGAGGCTTTCCCACAGGGCTGTGCCACGTGCCACCTTGGTGTGAGTCGATCCTCGGCGTGAAAGACGAGCCGGTGAAGGGAAAAGAGGTTCCTCTGGAATGGACTGAGACATCTGGGGGACTCTTGGAATGGTGGCACGACCCTGGAGTTCCTCTCGCCGTTCCTGTTGAGAGGGCCTCCTCTTGAGATGCGACGGGAACGCCGGGAACTCTTTCCCGACGAAGCAGGGAAAGGATCCCTCATCTCGAGCTACGAGGCGGAAACGGGGCTCCTCTGGATGTGGGCGGGACTCTCGTGATTCCTCTCGAGTGGAGACGGCTAGGTCGGGGAACTTCTTGATTTGCACCAAGGGTGTGAAGGACCCTTTCGAAGTTCCAGAGGTGAGGTGTGATCAGCCTCGAAACGCCTCAGCGGAAATGGGCCTCATCTCGCCTGGAGGGGAGAACCTCCTGGATTTTCTCGAGTTGCGGCAGGTCTTCTCGAGTTACGACGGGGACCTCAGGGACCCGCTCTGGTGGCCTCAGGAAAGGCCAGTCCCCATGCGAGTTGCTAGGGGACCTCTCGGGATTCCTCTCCCGTCCATGCCGGGGCCTCAGTCCTTGTGTGGAGTCGGGGCCGGAACCTGAGGATTCCTCTCCAGTGTTGCCATGGATCTTGGGGTGCTTCTGAGTCTCCCCAGGGGAGTCAGGCCTCGTCTCGAGTGGGGGCATGCACGTGCGCTTTCCTCCCGAGCTGCAGCAGTAGTGTCACGCTTCCTGTCACGTGGATCAAGGGATCTGTGGCTTTCCCTCGAGGCTGTCCCTCGAGGCTTTCCCACGAGGCTTTCCCACAGGGCTGTGCCACGTGCCACCTTGGTGTGAGTCGATCCTCGGCGTGAAAGACGAGCCGGTGAAGGGAAAAGAGGTTCCTCTGGAATGGACTGAGACATCTGGGGGACTCTTGGAATGGTGGCACGACCCTGGAGTTCCTCTCGCCGTTCCTGTTGAGAGGGCCTCCTCTTGAGATGCGTCGGGAACGCCGGGAACTCTTTCCCGACGAAGCAGGGAAAGGATCCCTCATCTCGAGCTACGAGGCGGAAACGGGGCTCCTCTGGATGTGGGCGGGACTCTCGTGATGCCTCTCCAGTGGAGACGGCTAGGTCGGGGAACTTCTTGATTTGCACCAAGGGTGTGAAGGACCCTTTCGAAGTTCCAGAGGTGAGGTGTGATCAGCCTGGAGACGCCTCAGCGGAAATGGGCCCCATCTCGCCTGGAGGGGAGAACCTCCTGGATTTTCTCGAGTTGCGGCAGGTCTTCTCGAGTTACGACGGGGACCTCAGGGACCCGCTCTGGTGGCCTCAGGAAAGGCCAGTCCCCATGCGAGTTGCTAGGGGACCTCTCGGGATTCCTCTCCCGTCCATGCCGGGGCCTCAGTCCTTGTGTGGAGTCGGGGCCGGAACCTGAGTATTCCTCTCCAGTGTTGCCATGGATCTTGGGGTGCTTCTGAGTCTCCCCAGGGGAGTCAGGCCTCGTCTCGAGTGGGGGCATGCACGTGCGCTTTCCTCCCGAGCTGCAGCAGTAGTGTCACGCTTCCTGTCACGTGGATCAAGGGATCTGTGGCTTTCCCTCGAGGCTGTCCCTCGAGGCTTTCCCACGAGGCTTTCCCACAGGGCTGTGCCACGTGCCACCTTGGTGTGAGTCGATCCTCGGCGTGAAAGACGAGCCGGTGAAGGGAAAAGAGGTTCCTCTGGAATGGACTGAGACATCTGGGGGACTCTTGGAATGGTGGCACGACCCTGGAGTTCCTCTCGCCGTTCCTGTTGAGAGGGCCTCCTCTTGAGATGCGACGGGAACGCCGGGAACTCTTTCCCGACGAAGCAGGGAAAGGATCCCTCATCTCGAGCTACGAGGCGGAAACGGGGCTCCTCTGGATGTGGGCGGGACTCTCGTGATTCCTCTCGAGTGGAGACGGCTAGGTCGGGGAACTTCTTGATTTGCACCAAGGGTGTGAAGGACCCTTTCGAAGTTCCAGAGGTGAGGTGTGATCAGCCTCGAGACGCCTCAGCGGAAATGGGCCTCATCTCGCCTGGAGGGGAGAACCTCCTGGATTTTCTCGAGTTGCGGCAGGTCTTCTCGAGTTACGACGGGGACCTCAGGGACCCGCTCTGGTGGCCTCAGGAAAGGCCAGTCCCCATGCGAGTTGCTAGGGGACCTCTCGGGATTCCTCTCCCGTCCATGCCGGGGCCTCAGTCCTTGTGTGGAGTCGGGGCCGGAACCTGAGGATTCCTCTCCAGTGTTGCCATGGATCTTGGGGTGCTTCTGAGTCTCCCCAGGGGAGTCAGGCCTCGTCTCGAGTGGGGGCATGCACGTGCGCTTTCCTCCCGAGCTGCAGCAGTAGTGTCACGCTTCCTGTCACGTGGATCAAGGGATCTGTGGCTTTCCCTCGAGGCTGTCCCTCGAGGCTTTCCCACGAGGCTTTCCCACAGGGCTGTGCCACGTGCCACCTTGGTGTGAGTTGATCCTCGGCGTGAAAGACGAGCCGGTGAAGGGAAAAGAGGTTCCTCTGGAATGGACTGAGACATCTGGGGGACTCTTGGAATGGTGGCACGACCCTGGAGTTCCTCTCGCCGTTCCTGTTGAGAGGGCCTCCTCTTGAGATGCGTCGGGAACGCCGGGAACTCTTTCCCGACGAAGCAGGGAAAGGATCCCTCATCTCGAGCTACGAGGCGGAAACGGGGCTCCTCTGGATGTGGGCGGGACTCTCGTGATGCCTCTCCAGTGGAGACGGCTAGGTCGGGGAACTTCTTGATTTGCACCAAGGGTGTGAAGGACCCTTTCGAAGTTCCAGAGGTGAGGTGTGATCAGCCTGGAGACGCCTCAGCGGAAATGGGCCCCATCTCGCCTGGAGGGGAGAACCTCCTGGATTTTCTCGAGTTGCGGCAGGTCTTCTCGAGTTACGACGGGGACCTCAGGGACCCGCTCTGGTGGCCTCAGGAAAGGCCAGTCCCCATGCGAGTTGCTAGGGGACCTCTCGGGATTCCTCTCCCGTCCATGCCGGGGCCTCAGTCCTTGTGTGGAGTCGGGGCCGGAACCTGAGGATTCCTCTCCAGTGTTGCCATGGATCTTGGGGTGCTTCTGAGTCTCCCCAGGGGAGTCAGGCCTCGTCTCGAGTGGGGGCATGCACGTGCGCTTTCCTCCCGAGCTGCAGCAGTAGTGTCACGCTTCCTGTCACGTGGATCAAGGGATCTGTGGCTTTCCCTCGAGGCTGTCCCTCGAGGCTTTCCCACGAGGCTTTCCCACAGGGCTGTGCCACGTGCCACCTTGGTGTGAGTCGATCCTCGGCGTGAAAGACGAGCCGGTGAAGGGAAAAGAGGTTCCTCTGGAATGGACTGAGACATCTGGGGGACTCTTGGAATGGTGGCACGACCCTGGAGTTCCTCTCGCCGTTCCTGTTGAGAGGGCCTCCTCTTGAGATGCGACGGGAACGCCGGGAACTCTTTCCCGACGAAGCAGGGAAAGGATCCCTCATCTCGAGCTACGAGGCGGAAACGGGGCTCCTCTGGATGTGGGCGGGACTCTCGTGATTCCTCTCGAGTGGAGACGGCTAGGTCGGGGAACTTCTTGATTTGCACCAAGGGTGTGAAGGACCCTTTCGAAGTTCCAGAGGTGAGGTGTGATCAGCCTCGAGACGCCTCAGCGGAAATGGGCCTCATCTCGCCTGGAGGGGAGAACCTCCTGGATTTTCTCGAGTTGCGGCAGGTCTTCTCGAGTTACGACGGGGACCTCAGGGACCCGCTCTGGTGGCCTCAGGAAAGGCCAGTCCCCATGCGAGTTGCTAGGGGACCTCTCGGGATTCCTCTCCCGTCCATGCCGGGGCCTCAGTCCTTGTGTGGAGTCGGGGCCGGAACCTGAGGATTCCTCTCCAGTGTTGCCATGGATCTTGGGGTGCTTCTGAGTCTCCCCAGGGGAGTCAGGCCTCGTCTCGAGTGGGGGCATGCACGTGCGCTTTCCTCCCGAGCTGCAGCAGTAGTGTCACGCTTCCTGTCACGTGGATCAAGGGATCTGTGGCTTTCCCTCGAGGCTGTCCCTCGAGGCTTTCCCACGAGGCTTTCCCACAGGGCTGTGCCACGTGCCACCTTGGTGTGAGTCGATCCTCGGCGTGAAAGACGAGCCGGTGAAGGGAAAAGAGGTTCCTCTGGAATGGACTGAGACATCTGGGGGACTCTTGGAATGGTGGCACGACCCTGGAGTTCCTCTCGCCGTTCCTGTTGAGAGGGCCTCCTCTTGAGATGCGTCGGGAACGCCGGGAACTCTTTCCCGACGAAGCAGGGAAAGGATCCCTCATCTCGAGCTACGAGGCGGAAACGGGGCTCCTCTGGATGTGGGCGGGACTCTCGTGATGCCTCTCCAGTGGAGACGGCTAGGTCGGGGAACTTCTTGATTTGCACCAAGGGTGTGAAGGACCCTTTCGAAGTTCCAGAGGTGAGGTGTGATCAGCCTCGAGACGCCTCAGCGGAAATGGGCCTCATCTCGCCTGGAGGGGAGAACCTCCTGGATTTTCTCGAGTTGCGGCAAGTCTTCTCGAGTTACGACGGGGACCTCAGGGACCCGCTCTGGTGGCCTCAGGAAAGGCCAGTCCCCATGCGAGTTGCTAGGGGACCTCTCGGGATTCCTCTCCCGTCCATGCCGGGGCCTCAGTCCTTGTGTGGAGTCGGGGCCGGAACCTGAGGATTCCTCTCCAGTGTTGCCATGGATCTTGGGGTGCTTCTGAGTCTCCCCAGGGGAGTCAGGCCTCGTCTCGAGTGGGGGCATGCACGTGCGCTTTCCTCCCGAGCTGCAGCAGTAGTGTCACGCTTCCTGTCACGTGGATCAAGGGATCTGTGGCTTTCCCTCGAGGCTGTCCCTCGAGGCTTTCCCACGAGGCTTTCCCACAGGGCTGTGCCACGTGCCACCTTGGTGTGAGTCGATCCTCGGCGTGAAAGACGAGCCGGTGAAGGGAAAAGAGGTTCCTCTGGAATGGACTGAGACATCTGGGGGACTTTTGGAATGGTGGCACGACCCTGGAGTTCCTCTCGCCGTTCCTGTTGAGAGGGCCTCCTCTTGAGATGCGACGGGAATGCCGGGAACTCTTTCCCGACGAAGCAGGGAAAGGATCCCTCATCTCGAGCTACGAGGCGGACACGGGGCTCCTCTGGATGTGGGCGGGACACTCGTGATTCCTCTCGAGTGGAGACGGGTATGTCGGGGAACTTCTTGATTTGCACCAAGGGTGTGAAGGACCCTTTCGAAGTTCCAGAGGTGAGGTGTGATCAGCCTTGAGACGCCTCAGCGGAAATGGGCCTCATCTCGCCTGGAGCGGAGAACCTCCTGGATTTTCTCGAGTTGCGGCAGGTCTTCTCGAGTTACGACGGGGACCTCAGGGACCCGCTCTGGTGGCCTCAGAAAAGGCCAGTCCCCATGCGAGTTGCTAGGGGACCACTCGGGATTCCTCTCCCGTCCATGCCGGGCCCTCAGTCCTTGTGTGGAGTCGGAGTCGGAACCTGAGGATTCCTCTCCAGTGTTGCCATGGATCTTGGGGTGCTTCTGAGTCTCCCCAGGGGAGTCAGGCATCGTCTCGAGTGGGGGCATGCACGTGCGCTTTCCTCCCGAGCTGCAGCAGTAGTGTCACGCTTCCTGTCACGTGGATCAAGGGATCTGTGGCTTTCCCTCGAGGCTGTCCCTCGAGGCTTTCCCACGAGGCTTTCCCACAGGGCTGTGCCACGTGCCACCTTGGTGTGAGTCGATACTCGGCGTGAAAGACGAGCCGGTGAAGGGAAAAGAGGTTCCTCTGGAATGGACTGAGACATCTGGGGGACTCTTGGAATGGTGGCACGACCCTGGAGTTCCTCTCGCCGTTCCTGTTGAGAGGGCCTCCTCTTGAGATGCGACGGGAACGCCGGGAACTCTTTCACGACGAAGCAGGGAAAGGATCCCTAATCTCGAGCTACGAGGCGGAAACGGGACTCCTCTGGATGTGGGCGGGACCCTCGTGATTCCTCTCGAGTGGAGACGGGTATGTCGGGGAACTTCTTGATTTGCACCAAGGGTGTGAAGGACCCTTTCGAAGTTCAGAGGTGAGGTGTGATCAGCCTCGAGACGCCTCAGCGGAAATGGGCCTCATCTCGCCTGGAGGGGAGAACCTCCTGGATTTTCTCGAGTTGCGGCAGGTCTTCTCGAGTTACGACGGGGACCTCAGGGACCCGCTCTGGTGGCCTCAGGAAAGGCCAGTCCCCATGCGAGTTGCTAGGGGACCTCTCGGGATTCCTCTCCCGTCCATGCCGGGGCCTCAGTCCTTGTGTGGAGTCGTGGCCGGAACCTGAGGATTCCTCTCCAGTGTTGCCATGGATCTTGGGGTGCTTCTGAGTCTCCCCAGGGGAGTCAGGCCTCGTCTCGACTGGGGGCATGCACGTGCACTTTCCTCCCGAGCTGCAGCAGTAGTGTCACGCTTCCTGTCACGTGGATCAAGGGATCTGTGGCTTTCCCTCGAGGCTGTCCCTCGAGGCTTTCACACGAGGCTTTCCCACAGGGCTGTGCCACGTGCCACCTTGGTGGGAGTCGATCCTCGGCGTGAAAGACGAGCCGGTGAAGGGAAAAGGGGTTCCTCTGGAATGGACTGAGACATCTGGGGGACTCTTGGAATGGTGGCACGACCCTGGAGTTCCTCTCGCCGTTCCTGTTGAGAGGGCCTCCTCTTGAGATGCGACGGGAACGCCGGGAACTCTTTCCCGACGAAGCAGGTAAAGGATCCCTCATCTCGAGCTACGAGGCGGAAACGGGGCTCCTCTGGATGTGGGCGGGACCCTCGTGATTCCTCTCGAGTGGAGACGGCTAGGTCGGGGAACTTCTTGATTTGCACCAAGGGTGTGAAGGACCCTTTCGAAGTTCCAGAGGTGAGGTGTGATCAGCCTCGAGACGCCTCAGCGGAAATGGGCCTCATCTCGCCTGGATGGGAGAACCTCCTGGATGTTCTCGAGTTGCGGCAGGTCTTCTCGAGTTACGACGGGGACCACAGGGACCCGCTCTGGTGGCCTCAGGAAAGGCCAGTCCCCATGCGAGTTGCTAGGGGACCTCTCGGGATTCCTCTCCCGTCCATGCCGGGGCCTCAGTCCTTGTGTGGAGTCGGGGCCGGAACCTGAGGATTCCTCTCCAGTGTTGCCATGGATCTTGGGGTGCTTCTGAGTCTCCCCAGGGGAGTCAGGCCTCGTCTCGAGTGGGGGCATGCACGTGCGCTTTCCTCCCGAGCTGCAGCAGTAGTGTCACGCTTCCTGTCACGTGGATCAAGGGATCTGTGGCTTTCCCTCGAGGCTGTCCCTCGAGGCTTTCCCACGAGGCTTTCCCACAGGGCTGTGCCACGTGCCACCTTGGTGTGAGTCGATCCTCGGCGTGAAAGACGAGCCGGTGAAGGGAAAAGAGGTTCCTCTGGAATGGACTGAGACATCTGGGGGACTCTTGGAATGGTGGCACGACCCTGGAGTTCCTCTCGCCGTTCCTGTTGAGAGGGCCTCCTCTTGAGATGCGACGGGAATGCCGGGAACTCTTTCCCGACGAATCAGGGAAAGGATCCCTCATCTCGAGCTACGAGGCGGAAACGGGGCTCCTCTGGATGTGGGCGGGACTCTCGTGATGCCTCTCCAGTGGAGACGGCTAGGTCGGGGAACTTCTTGATTTGCACCAAGGGTGTGAAGGACCCTTTCGAAGTTCCAGAGGTGAGGTGTGATCAGCCTGGAGACGCCTCAGCGGAAATGGGCCCCATCTCGCCTGGAGGGGAGAACCTCCTGGACTTTCTCGAGTTGCGGCAGGTCTTCTCGAGTTACGACGGGGACCTCAGGGACCCGCTCTGGTGGCCTCAGGAAAGGCCAGTCCCCATGCGAGTTGCTAGGGGACCTCTCGGGATTCCTCTCCCGTCCATGCCGGGGCCTCAGTCTTTGTGTGGAGTCGTGGCCGGAACCTGAGGATTCCTCTCCAGTGTTGCCATGGATCTTGGGGTGCTTCTGAGTCTCCCCAGGGGAGTCAGGCCTCGTCTCGAGTGGGGGCATGCACGTGCGCTTTCCTCCCGAGCTGCAGCAGTAGTGTCACGCTTCCTGTCACGTGGATCAAGGGATCTGTGGCTTTCCCTCGAGGCTGTCCCTCGAGGCTTTCCCACGAGGCTTTCCCACAGGGCTGTGCCACGTGCCACCTTGGTGTGAGTCGATCCTCGGCGTGAAAGACGAGCTGGTGAAGGGAAAGAGGTTCCTCTGGAATGGACTGAGACATCTGGGGGACTCTTGGAATGGTGGCATGACCCTGGAGTTCCTCTCGCCGTTCCTGTTGAGAGGGCCTCCTCTTGAGATGCGACGGGAACGCCGGGAACTCTTTCCCGACGAAGCAGGGAAAGGATCCCTCATCTCGAGCTACGAGGCGGAAACGGGGCTCCTCTGGATGTGGGCGGGACCCTCGTGATTCCTCTCGAGGGGAGACGGGTATGTCGGGGAACATCTTGATTTGCACCAAGGGTGTGAAGGACCCTTTCGAAGTTCCAGAGGTGAGGTGTGATCAGCCTCGAGACGCCTCAGCGGAAATGGGCCTCATCTCGCCTGGAGGGGAGAACCTCCTGGATTTTCTCGAGTTGCGGCAGGTCTTCTCGAGTTACGACGGGAACCTCAGGGACCCGCTCTGGTGGCCTCAGGAAAGGCCAGTCCCCATGCGAGTTGCTAGGGGACCTCACGGGATTCCTCTCCCATCCATGCCGGGGCCTCAGTCCTTGTTTGGAGTCGGGGCCGGAACCTGAGGATTCCTCTCCAGTGTTGCCATGGATCTTGGGGTGCTTCTGAGTCTCCCCAGGGGAGTCAGGCCTCGTCTCGAGTGGGGGCATGCACGTGCGCTTTCCTCCCGAGCTGCAGCAGTAGTGTCACGCTTCCTGTCACGTGGATCAAGGGATCTGTGGCTTTCCCTGGAGGCTGTCCCTCGAGGCTTTCCCACGAGGCTTTCCCACAGGGCTGTGCCACGTGCCACCTTGGTGTGAGTCGATCCTCGGCGTGAAAGACGAGCTGGTGAAGGGAAAGAGGTTCCTCTGGAATGGACTGAGACATCTGGGGACTCTTGGAATGGTGGCACGACCCTGGAGTTCCTCTCGCCGTTCCTGTTGAGAGGGCCTCCTCCTGAGATGCGACGGGAACGCCGGGAACTCTTTCCCGACGAAGCAGGGAAAAGATCCCTCATCTCGAGCTACGAGGCGGAAACGGGGCTCCTCTGGATGTGGGCGGGACCCTCCTGATTCCTCTCGAGTGGAGACGGGTATGTCGGGGAACTTCTTGATTTGCACCAAGGGTGTGAAGGACCCTTTCGAAGTTCCAGAGGTGAGGTGTGATCAGCCTTGAGACGCCTCAGCGGAAATGGGCCTCATCTCGCCTGGAGGGGAGAACCTCCTGGATTTTCTCGAGTTGCGGCAGGTCTTCTCGAGTTACGACGGGGACCTCAGGGACCCGCTCTGGTGGCCTCAGGAAAGGCCAGTCCCCACGCGAGTTGCTAGGGGACCGCTCGGGATTCCTCTCCCGTCCATGCCGGGACCTCAGTCCTTGTGTGGAGTCGGGGCCGGAACCTGAGGATTCCTCTCCAGTGTTGCCATGGATCTTGGGGTGCTTCTGAGTCTCCCCAGGAGAGTCAGGCCTCGTCTCGAGTGGGGGCATGCACGTGCGCTTTCCTCCCAAGGTGCAGCAGTAGTGTCACGCTTCCTGTCACGTGGATCAAGGGATCTGTGGCTTTCCCTCAAGGCTGTCCCTCGAGGCATTTCACGAGGTTTCCCACAGGGCTGTGCCACGTGCCACCTTGGTGTGAGTCGATCCTCGGCATGAAAGACGAGCCGGTGAAGGGAAAAGAGGTTCCTCTGGAATGGACTGAGACATCTGGGCGACTCTTGGAATGGTGGCACGACCCTGGAGTTCCTCTCGCCGTTCCTGTTGAGAGGGCCTCCTCTTGAGATGCGAAGGGAACGCCGGGAACTTTTTCCCGACGAAGCAGGGAAAGGATCCCTCATCTCGAGCTTCGAGGCGGAAACGGGGCTCCTCTGGATGTGGGCGGGACCCTCGTGATTCCTCTCCAGTGGAGACGGCTAGGTCGGGGAACTTCTTGATTTGCACCAAGGGTGTGAAGGACCCTTTCGAAGTTCCAGAGGTGAGGTGTGATAAGCCTCGAGACGCCTCAGCGGAAATGGGCCTCAACTCGCCTGGAGGGGAGAACCTCCTGGATTTTCTCGAGTTGCGGCAGGTCTTCTCGAGTTACGACGGGGACCTCAGGGACCCGCTCTGGTGGCCTCAGGAAAGGCCAGTCCCCATGCGAGTTGCTATGGGACCTCTCGGGATTCCTCTCCCATCCATGCCGGGGCCTCAGTCCTTGTGTGGATTCGGGGCCGGAACCTGAGGATTCCTCTCCAGTGTTGCCATGGATCTTGGGGTGCTTGTGAGTCTCCCCAGGGGACTCAGGCCTCGTCTCGAGTGGGGGCATGCACGTGCGCTTTCCTCCCGAGCTGCAGCAGTAGTGTCACGCTTCCTGTCACGTGGATCAAGGGATCTGTGGCTTTCCCTCGAGGCTGTCCCTCGAGGCTTTCCCACGAGGCTTTCCCACAGGGCTGTGCCACGTGCCACCTTGGTGTGAGTCGATCCTCGGCGTGAAAGACGAGCCGGTGAAGGGAAAAGAGGTTCCTCTGGAATGGACTGAGACATCTGGGGGACTCTTGGAATGGTGGCACGACCCTGGAGTTCCTCTCGCCGTTCCTGTTGAGAGGGCCTCCTCTTGAGATGCGACGGGAACGCCGGGAACTCTTTCCCGACGAAGCAGGGAAAGGATCCCTCATCTCGAGCTACGAGGCGGAAACGGGGCTCCTCTGGATATGGGCGGGACCCTCGTGATTCCTCTCGAGGGGAGACGGGTATGTCGGGGAACATCTTGATTTGCACCAAGGGTGTGAAGGACCCTTTCGAAGTTCCAGAGGTGAGGTGTGATCAGCCTCGAGACGCCTCAGCGGAAATGGGACTCGTCTCGCCTGGAGGGGAGAACCTCCTGGATTTTCTCCAGTTGCGGCAGGTCTTCTCGAGTTACGACGGGGACCTCAGGGACCCGCTCTGGTGGCCTCAGGAAAGGCCAGTCCCCATGCGAGTTGCTAGGGGACCGCTCGGGATTCCTCTCCCGTCCATGCCGGGGCCTCAGTCCTTGTGTGGAGTCGGTGCCGGAACCTGAGGATTCCTCTCCAGTGTTGCCATGGATCTTGGGGTGCTTCTGAGTCTCCCCAGGGGAGTCAGGCCTCGTCTCGAGTGGGGGCATGCACGAGCGCTTTCCTCCCGAGCTGTAGCAGTAGTGTCACGCTTCCTGTCACGTGGATCAAGGGATCTGTGGCTTTCCCTCGAGGCTGTCCCTCGAGGCTTTCCCACGAGGCTTTCCCACAGGGCTGTGCCACGTGCCACCTTGGTGTGAGTCGATCCTCGGCGTGAAAGACGAGCTGGTGAAGGGAAAGAGGTTCCTCTGGAATGGACTGAGACATCTGGGGGACTCTTGGAATGGTGGCACGACCCTGGAGTTCCTCTCGCCGTTCCTGTTGAGAGGGCCTCCTCTTGAGATGCGACGGGAACGCCGGGAACTCTTTCCCGACGAAGCAGGGAAAGGATCCCTCATCTCGAGCTGCGAGGCGGAAACGGGGCTCCTCTGGATGTGGGCGGGACCCTCGTGATTCCTCTCGAGGGGAGACGGGTATGTCGGGGAACATCTTGATTTGCACCAAGGGTGTGAAGGACCCTTTCGAAGTTCCAGAGGTGAGGTGTGATCAGCCTCGAGACGCCTCAGCGGAAATGGGCCTCATCTCGCCTGGAGGCGAGAACCTCCTGGATTTTCTCGAGTTGCGGCAGGTCTTCTCGAGTTACGACGGGAACCTCAGGGACCCGCTCTGGTGGCCTCAGGAAAGGCCAGTCCCCATGCGAGTTGCTAGGGGACCTCACGGGATTCCTCTCCCATCCATGCCGGGGCCTCAGTCCTTGTTTGGAGTCGGGGCCGGAACCTGAGGATTCCTCTCCAGTGTTGCCATGGATCTTGGGGTGCTTCTGAGTCTCCCCAGGGAGTCAGGCCTCGTCTCGAGTGGGGGCATGCACGTGCGCTTTCCTCCCGAGCTGCAGCAGTAGTGTCACGCTTCCTGTCACGTGGATCAAGGGATCTGTGGCTTTCCCTGGAGGCTGTCCCTCGAGGCTTTCCCACGAGGCTTTCCCACAGGGCTGTGCCACGTGCCACCTTGGTGTGAGTCGATCCTCGGCGTGAAAGACGAGCTGGTGAAGGGAAAGAGGTTCCTCTGGAATGGACTGAGACATCTGGGGACTCTTGGAATGGTGGCACGACCCTGGAGTTCCTCTCGCCGTTCCTGTTGAGAGGGCCTCCTCCTGAGAGGCGACGGGAACGCCGGGAACTCTTTCCCGACGAAGCAGGGAAAAGATCCCTCATCTCGAGCTACGAGGCGGAAACGGGGCTCCTCTGGATGTGGGCGGGACCCTCCTGATTCCTCTCGAGTGGAGACGGGTATGTCGGGGAACTTCTTGATTTGCACCAAGGGTGTGAAGGACCCTTTCGAAGTTCCAGAGGTGAGGTGTGATCAGCCTTGAGACGCCTCAGCGGAAATGGGCCTCATCTCGCCTGGAGGGGAGAACCTCCTGGATTTTCTCGAGTTGCGGCAGGTCTTCTCGAGTTACGACGGGGACCTCAGGGACCCGCTCTGGTGGCCTCAGGAAAGGCCAGTCCCCACGCGAGTTGCTAGGGGACCGCTCGGGATTCCTCTCCCGTCCATGCCGGGACCTCAGTCCTTGTGTGGAGTCGGGGCCGGAACCTGAGGATTCCTCTCCAGTGTTGCCATGGATCTTGGGGTGCTTCTGAGTCTCCCCAGGAGAGTCAGGCCTCGTCTCGAGTGGGGGCATGCACGTGCGCTTTCCTCCCAAGGTGCAGCAGTAGTGTCACGCTTCCTGTCACGTGGATCAAGGGATCTGTGGCTTTCCCTCAAGGCTGTCCCTCGAGGCATTTCACGAGGTTTCCCACAGGGCTGTGCCACGTGCCACCTTGGTGTGAGTCGATCCTCGGCATGAAAGACGAGCCGGTGAAGGGAAAAGAGGTTCCTCTGGAATGGACTGAGACATCTGGGCGACTCTTGGAATGGTGGCACGACCCTGGAGTTCCTCTCGCCGTTCCTGTTGAGAGGGCCTCCTCTTGAGATGCGAAGGGAACGCCGGGAACTTTTTCCCGACGAAGCAGGGAAAGGATCCCTCATCTCGAGCTTCGAGGCGGAAACGGGGCTCCTCTGGATGTGGGCGGGACCCTCGTGATTCCTCTCCAGTGGAGACGGCTAGGTCGGGGAACTTCTTGATTTGCACCAAGGGTGTGAAGGACCCTTTCGAAGTTCCAGAGGTGAGGTGTGATAAGCCTCGAGACGCCTCAGCGGAAATGGGCCTCAACTCGCCTGGAGGGGAGAACCTCCTGGATTTTCTCGAGTTGCGGCAGGTCTTCTCGAGTTACGACGGGGACCTCAGGGACCCGCTCTGGTGGCCTCAGGAAAGGCCAGTCCCCATGCGAGTTGCTATGGGACCTCTCGGGATTCCTCTCCCATCCATGCCGGGGCCTCAGTCCTTGTGTGGATTCGGGGCCGGAACCTGAGGATTCCTCTCCAGTGTTGCCATGGATCTTGGGGTGCTTCTGAGTCTCCCCAGGGGACTCAGGCCTCGTCTCGAGTGGGGGCATGCACGTGCGCTTTCCTCCCGAGCTGCAGCAGTAGTGTCACGCTTCCTGTCACGTGGATCAAGGGATCTGTGGCTTTCCCTCGAGGCTGTCCCTCGAGGCTTTCCCACGAGGCTTTCCCACAGGGCTGTGCCACGTGCCACCTTGGTGTGAGTCGATCCTCGGCGTGAAAGACGAGCCGGTGAAGGGAAAAGAGGTTCCTCTGGAATGGACTGAGACATCTGGGGGACTCTTGGAATGGTGGCACGACCCTGGAGTTCCTCTCGCCGTTCCTGTTGAGAGGGCCTCCTCTTGAGATGCGACGGGAACGCCGGGAACTCTTTCCCGACGAAGCAGGGAAAGGATCCCTCATCTCGAGCTACGAGGCGGAAACGGGGCTCCTCTGGATATGGGCGGGACCCTCGTGATTCCTCTCGAGGGGAGACGGGTATGTCGGGGAACATCTTGATTTGCACCAAGGGTGTGAAGGACCCTTTCGAAGTTCCAGAGGTGAGGTGTGATCAGCCTCGAGACGCCTCCGCGGAAATGGGACTCGTCTCGCCTGGAGGGGAGAACCTCCTGGATTTTCTCCAGTTGCGGCAGGTCTTCTCGAGTTACGACGGGGACCTCAGGGACCCGCTCTGGTGGCCTCAGGAAAGGCCAGTCCCCATGCGAGTTGCTAGGGGACCGCTCGGGATTCCTCTCCCGTCCATGCCGGGGCCTCAGTCCTTGTGTGGAGTCGGTGCCGGAACCTGAGGATTCCTCTCCAGTGTTGCCATGGATCTTGGGGTGCTTCTGAGTCTCCCCAGGGGAGTCAGGCCTCGTCTCGAGTGGGGGCATGCACGAGCGCTTTCCTCCCGAGCTGTAGCAGTAGTGTCACGCTTCCTGTCACGTGGATCAAGGGATCTGTGGCTTTCCCTCGAGGCTGTCCCTCGAGGCTTTCCCACGAGGCTTTCCCACAGGGCTGTGCCACGTGCCACCTTGGTGTGAGTCGATCCTCGGCGTGAAAGACGAGCTGGTGAAGGGAAAGAGGTTCCTCTGGAATGGACTGAGACATCTGGGGGACTCTTGGAATGGTGGCACGACCCTGGAGTTCCTCTCGCCGTTCCTGTTGAGAGGGCCTCCTCTTGAGATGCGACGGGAACGCCGGGAACTCTTTCCCGACGAAGCAGGGAAAGGATCCCTCATCTCGAGCTGCGAGGCGGAAACGGGGCTCCTCTGGATGTGGGCGGGACCCTCGTGATTCCTCTCGAGGGGAGACGGGTATGTCGGGGAACATCTTGATTTGCACCAAGGGTGTGAAGGACCCTTTCGAAGTTCCAGAGGTGAGGTGTGATCAGCCTCGAGACGCCTCAGCGGAAATGGGCCTCATCTCGCCTGGAGGGGAGAACCTCCTGGATTTTCTCGAGTTGCGGCAGGTCTTCTCGAGTTACGACGGGAACCTCAGGGACCCGCTCTGGTGGCCTCAGGAAAGGCCAGTCCCCATGCGAGTTGCTAGGGGACCTCACGGGATTCCTCTCCCATCCATGCCGGGGCCTCAGTCCTTGTTTGGAGTCGGGGCCGGAACCTGAGGATTCCTCTCCAGTGTTGCCATGGATCTTGGGGTGCTTCTGAGTCTCCCCAGGGGAGTCAGGCCTCGTCTCGAGTGGGGGCATGCACGTGCGCTTTCCTCCCGAGCTGCAGCAGTAGTGTCACGCTTCCTGTCACGTGGATCAAGGGATCTGTGGCTTTGGCTTTCCCTCGAGGCTGTCCCTCGAGGCTTTCCCACGAGGCTTTCCCACAGGGCTGTGCCACGTGCCACCTTGGTGTGAGTCGATCCTCGGCGTGAAAGACGAGCCGGTGAAGGGAAAAGAGGTTCCTCTGGAATGGACTGAGACATCTGGGGGACTCTTGGAATGGTGGCACGACCCTGGAGTTCCTCTCGCCGTTCCTGTTGAGAGGGCCTCCTCTTGAGATGCGACGGGAACGCCGGGAACTCTTTCCCGATGAAGCAGGGAAAGGATCCCTCATCTCGAGCTGCGAGGCGGAAACGGGGCTCCTCTGGATGTGGGCGGGACCCTCGTGATTCCTCTCGAGTGGAGACGGGTATGTCGGGGAACTTCTTGATTTGCACCAAGGGTGTGAAGGACCCTTTCGAAGTTCAGAGGTGAGGTGTGATCAGCCTCGAGACGCCTCAGCGGAAATGGGCCTCATCTCGCCTGGAGGGGAGAACCTCCTGGATTTTCTCGAGTTGCGGCAGGTCTTCTCGAGTTACGACGGGGACCTCAGGGACCCGCTCTGGTGGCCTCAGGAAAGGCCAGTCCCCATGCGAGTTGCTAGGGGACCTCTCGGGATTCCTCTCCCGTCCATGCCGGGGCCTCAGTCCTTGTGTGGAGTCGGGGCCGGAACCTGAGGATTCCTCTCCAGTGTTGCCATGGATCTTGGGGTGCTTCTGAGTCTCCCCAGGGGAGTCAGGCCTCGGCTCGAGTGGGGGCATGCACGTGCGCTTTCCTCCCGAGCTGCAGCAGTAGTGTCACGCTTCCTGTCACGTGTATCAAGGGATCTGTGGCTTTCCCTCGAGGCTGTCCCTCGAGGCTTTCCCACGAGGCTTTCCCACAGGGCTGTGCCACGTGCCACCTTGGTGTGAGTCGATCCTCGGCGTGAAAGACGAGCCGGTGAAGGGAAAAGTGGTTCCTCTGGAATGGACTGAGACATCTGGGGGACTCTTGGAATGGTGGCACGACCCTGGAGTTCCTCTCGCCGTTCCTGTTGAGAGGGCCTCCTCTTGAGATGCGACGGGAACGCCGGGAACTCTTTCCCGACGAAGCAGGGAAAGGATCCCTCATCTCGAGCTACGAGGCGGAAACGGGGCTCCTCTGGATGTGGGCGGGACCCTCGAGATTCCTCTCGAGTGGAGACGGCTAGGTCGGGGAACTTCTTGATGTGCACCAAGGGTGTGAAGGACCCTTTCGAAGTTCCAGAGGTGAGGTGTGATCAGCCTCGAGACGCCTCAGCGGAAATGGGCCTCATCTCGCCTGGAGGGGAGAACCTCCTGGATTTTCTCGAGTTGCGTCAGGTCTTCTCGAGTTACGACGGGGACCTCAGGGACCCGCTCTGGTGCCTCAGGAAAGGCCAGTCCCCATGCGATTTGCTAGGGGACCTCTCGGGATTCCTCTCCCGTCCATGCCGGGGCCTCAGTCCTTGTGTGGAGTCGGGGCCGGAACCTGAGGATTCCTCTCCAGTGTTGCCATGGATCTTGGGGTGCTTCTGAGTCTCCCCAGGGGAGTCAGGCCTCGTCTCGAGTGGGGGCATGCATGTGCGCTTTCCTCCCGAGCTGCAGCAGTAGTGTCACGCTTCCTGTCACGTGGATCAAGGGATCTGTGGCTTTCCCTCGAGGCTGTCCCTCGAGGCTTTCCACGAGGCTTTCCCACAGGGCTGTGCCACGTGCCACCTTGGTGTGAGTCGATCCTCGGCGTGAAAGACGAGCCGGTGAAGGGAAAAGAGGTTCCTCTGGAATGGACTGAGACATCTGGGGGACTCTTGGAATGGTGGCACGACCCTGGAGTTCCTCTCGCCGTTCCTGTTGAGAGGGCCTCCTCTTGAGATGCGACGGGAAACGCCGGGAACTCTTTCCCGACGAAGCAGGAAAGGATCCCTCATCTCGAGCTACGAGGCGGAAACGGGGCTCCTCTGGATGTGGGCGGGACTCTCGTGATTCCTCTCGAGTGGAGACGGCTAGGTCGGGGAACTTCTTGATTTGCACCAAGGTGTGAAGGACCCTTTCGAAGTTCCAGAGGTGAGGTGTGATCAGCCTCGAGACGCCTCAGCGGAAATGGGCCTCATCTCGCCTGGAGGGGAGAACCTCCTGGATTTTCTCGAGTTGCGGCAGGTCTTCTCGAGTTACGACGGGGACCTCAGGGACCCGCTCTGGTGGCCTCAGGAAAGGCCAGTCCCCATGCGAGTTGCTAGGGGACCTCTCGGGATTCCTCTCCCGTCCATGCCGGGGCCTCAGTCCTTGTGTGGAGTCGGGGCCGGAACCTGAGGATTCCTCTCCAGTGTTGCCATGGATCTTGGGGTGCTTCTGAGTTTCCCCAGGGGAGTCAGGCCTCGTCTCGAGTGGGGGCATGCACGTGCGCTTTCCTCCCGAGCTGCAGCAGTAGTGTCACGCTTCCTGTCACGTGGATCAAGGGATCTGTGGCTTTCCCTCGAGGCTGTCCCTCGAGGCTTTCCACGAGGCTTTCCCACAGGGCTGTGCCACGTGCCACCTTGGTGTGAGTCGATCCTCGGCGTGAAAGACGAGCCGGTGAAGGGAAAAGAGGTTCCTCTGGAATGGACTGAGACATCTGGGGGACTCTTGGAATGGTGGCACGACCCTGGAGTTCCTCTCGCCGTTCCTGTTGAGAGGGCCTCCTCTTGAGATGCGACGGGAACGCCGGGAACTCTTTCCCGACGAAGCAGGGAAAGGATCCCTCATCTCGAGCTACGAGGCGGAAACGGGGTTCCTCTGGATGTGGGCGGGACTCTCGTGATTCCTCTCGAATGGAGACGGCTAGGTCGGGGAACTTCTTGATTTGCACCAAGGGTGTGAAGGACCCTTTCGAAGTTCCAGAGGTGAGGTGTGATCAGCCTCGAGACGCCTCAGCGGAAATGGGCCTCATCTCGCCTGGAGGGAGAACCTCCTGGATTTTCTCGAGTTGCGGCAGGTCTTCTCGAGTTACGACGGGGACCTCAGGGACCCGCTCTGCTGGCCTCAGGAAAGGCCAGTCCCCATGCGAGTTGCTAGGGGACCTCTCGGGATTCCTCTCCCGTCCATGCCGGGGCCTCAGTCCTTGTGTGGAGTCGGGGCCGGAACCTGAGGATTCCTCTCCAGTGTTGCCATGGATCTTGGGGTGCTTCTGAGTCTCCCCAGGGGAGTCAGGCCTCGTCTCGAGTGGGGGCATGCACGTGCGCTTTCCTCCCGAGCTGCGGCAGTAGTGTCACGCTTCCTGTCACGTGGATCAAGGGATCTGTGGCTTTCCCTCGAGGCTGTCCCTCGAGGCTTTCCCACGAGCTTTCCCACAGGGCTGTGCCACGTGCCACCTTGGTGTGAGTCGATCCTCGGCGTGAAAGACGAGCCGGTGAAGGGAAAAGAGGTTCCTCTGGAATGGACTGAGACATCTGGGGGACTCTTGGAATGGTGGCACGACCCTGGAGTTCCTCTCGCCGTTCCTGTTGAGAGGGCCTCCTCTTGAGATGCGACGGGAACGCCGGGAACTCTTTCCCGACGAAGCAGGGAAAGGATCCCTCATCTCGAGCTACGAGGCGGAAACGGGGCTCCTCTGGATGTGGGCGGGACTCTCGTGATTCCTCTCGAGTGGAGACGGCTAGGTCGGGGAACTTCTTGATTTGCACCAAGGGTGTGAAGGACCCTTTCGAAGTTCCAGAGGTGAGGTGTGATCAGCCTCGAGACGCCTCAGCGGAAATGGGCCTCATCTCGCCTGGAGGGGAGAACCTCCTGGATTTTCTCGAGTTGCGGCAGGTCTTCTCGAGTTACGACGGGGACCTCAGGGACCCGCTCTGGTGGCCTCAGGAAAGGCCAGTCCCCATGCGAGTTGCTAGGGGACCTCTCGGGATTCCTCTCCCGTCCATGCCGGGGCCTCAGTCCTTGTGTGGAGTCGGGGCCGGAACCTGAGGATTCCTCTCCAGTGTTGCCATGGATCTTGGGGTGCTTCTGAGTCTCCCCAGGGGAGTCAGGCCTCGTCTCGAGTGGGGGCATGCACGTGCGCTTTCCTCCCGAGCTGCAGCAGTAGTGTCACGCTTCCTGTCACGTGGATCAAGGGATCTGTGGCTTTCCCTGGAGGCTGTCCCTCGAGGCTTTCCCACGAGGCTTTCCCACAGGGCTGTGCCACGTGCCACCTTGGTGTGAGTCGATCCTCGGCGTGAAAGACGAGCTGGTGAAGGGAAAGAGGTTCCTCTGGAATGGACTGAGACATCTGGGGGACTCTTGGAATGGTGGCACGACCCTGGAGTTCCTCTCGCCGTTCCTGTTGAGAGGGCCTCCTCCTGAGATGCGACGGGAACGCCGGGAACTCTTTCCCGACGAAGCAGGGAAAAGATCCCTCATCTCGAGCTACGAGGCGGAAACGGGGCTCCTCTGGATGTGGGCGGGACCCTCCTGATTCCTCTCGAGTGGAGACGGGTATGTCGGGGAACTTCTTGATTTGCACCAAGGGTGTGAAGGACCCTTTCGAAGTTCCAGAGGTGAGGTGTGATCAGCCTTGAGACGCCTCAGCGGAAATGGGCCTCATCTCGCTGGAGGGGAGAACCTCCTGGATTTTCTCGAGTTGCGGCAGGTCTTCTCGAGTTACGACGGGGACCTCAGGGACCCGCTCTGGTGGCCTCAGGAAAGGCCAGTCCCCACGCGAGTTGCTAGGGGACCGCTCGGGATTCCTCTCCCGTCCATGCCGGGACCTCAGTCCTTGTGTGGAGTCGGGGCCGGAACCTGAGGATTCCTCTCCAGTGTTGCCATGGATCTTGGGGTGCTTCTGAGTCTCCCCAGGAGAGTCAGGCCTCGTCTCGAGTGGGGGCATGCACGTGCGCTTTCCTCCCGAGGTGCAGCAGTAGTGTCACGCTTCCTGTCACGTGGATCAAGGGATCTGTGGCTTTCCCTCAAGGCTGTCCCTCGAGGCATTTCACGAGGTTTCCCACAGGGCTGTGCCACGTGCCACCTTGGTGTGAGTCGATCCTCGGCATGAAAGACGAGCCGGTGAAGGGAAAAGAGGTTCCTCTGGAATGGACTGAGACATCTGGGCGACTCTTGGAATGGTGGCACGACCCTGGAGTTCCTCTCGCCGTTCCTGTTGAGAGGGCCTCCTCTTGAGATGCGACGGGAACGCCGGGAACTTTTTCCCGACGAAGCAGGGGAAAGGATCCCTCATCTCGAGCTTCGAGGCGGAAACGGGGCTCCTCTGGATGTGGGCGGGACCCTCGTGATTCCTCTCCAGTGGAGACGGCTAGGTCGGGGAACTTCTTGATTTGCACCAAGGGTGTGAAGGACCCTTTCGAAGTTCCAGAGGTGAGGTGTGATAAGCCTCGAGACGCCTCAGCGGAAATGGGCCTCAACTCGCCTGGAGGGGAGAACCTCCTGGATTTTCTCGAGTTGCGGCAGGTCTTCTCGAGTTACGACGGGGACCTCAGGGACCCGCTCTGGTGGCCTCAGGAAAGGCCAGTCCCCATGCGAGTTGCTAGGGAACCTCTCGGGATTCCTCTCCCATCCATGCCGGGGCCTCAGTCCTTGTGTGGATTCGGGGCCGGAACCTGAGGATTCCTCTCCAGTGTTGCCATGGATCTTGGGGTGCTTCTGAGTCTCCCCAGGGGACTCAGGCCTCGTCTCGAGTGGGGGCATGCACGTGCGCTTTCCTCCCGAGCTGCAGCAGTAGTGTCACGCTTCCTGTCACGTGGATCAAGGGATCTGTGGCTTTCCCTCGAGGCTGTCCCTCGAGGCTTTCCCACGAGGCTTTCCCACAGGGCTGTGCCACGTGCCACCTTGGTGTGAGTCGATCCTCGGCGTGAAAGACGAGCCGGTGAAGGGAAAAGAGGTTCCTCTGGAATGGACTGAGACATCTGGGGGACTCTTGGAATGGTGGCACGACCCTGGAGTTCCTCTCGCCGTTCCTGTTGAGAGGGCCTCCTCTTGAGATGCGACGGGAACGCCGGGAACTCTTTCCCGACGAAGCAGGGAAAGGATCCCTCATCTCGAGCTGCGAGGCGGAAACGGGGCTCCTCTGGATGTGGGCGGGACCCTCGTGATTCCTCTCGAGGGAAGACGGGTATGTCGGGGAACTTCTTGATTTGCACCAAGGGTGTGAAGGACCCTTTCGAAGTTCAGAGGTGAGGTGTGATCAGCCTCGAGACGCCTCAGCGGAAATGGGCCTCATCTCGCCTGGAGGGGAGAACCTCCTGGATTTTCTCGAGTTGCGGCAGGTCTTCTCGAGTTACGACGGGGACCTCAGGGACCCGCTCTGGTGGCCTCAGGAAAGGCCAGTCCCCATGCGAGTTGCTAGGGGACCTCTCGGGATTCCTCTCCCGTCCATGCCGGGGCCTCAGTCCTTGTGTGGAGTCGGGGCCGGAACCTGAGGATTCCTCTCCAGTGTTGCCATGGATCTTGGGGTGCTTCTGAGTCTCCCCAGGGGAGTCAGGCCTCGGCTCGAGTGGGGGCATGCACGTGCGCTTTCCTCCCGAGCTGCAGCAGTAGTGTCACGCTTCCTGTCACGTGTATCAAGGGATCTGTGGCTTTCCCTCGAGGCTGTCCCTCGAGGCTTTCCCACGAGGCTTTCCCACAGGGCTGTGCCACGTGCCACCTTGGTGTGAGTCGATCCTCGGCGTGAAAGACGAACCGGTGAAGGGAAACGAGGTTCCTCTGGAATGGACTGAGACATCTGGGGGACTCTTGGAATGGTGGCACGACCCTGGAGTTCCTCTCGCCGTTCCTGTTGAGAGGGCCTCCTCTTGAGATGCGACGGGAACGCCGGGAACTCTTTCCCGACGAAGCAGGGAAAGGATCCCTCATCTCGAGCTACGAGGCGGACACGGGGCTCCTCTGGATGTGGGCGGGACACTCGTGATTCCTCTCGAGTGGAGACGGGTATGTCGGGGAACTTCTTGATTTGCACCAAGGGTGTGAAGGACCCTTTCGAAGTTCCAGAGGTGAGGTGTGATCAGCCTTGAGACGCCTCAGCGGAAATGGGCCTCATCTCGCCTGGAGCGGAGAACCTCCTGGATTTTCTCGAGTTGCGGCAGGTCTTCTCGAGTTACGACGGGGACCTCAGGGACCCGCTCTGGTGGCCTCAGGAAAGGCCAGTCCCCATGCGAGTTGCTTGGCGACCACTCGGGATTCCTCTCCCGTCCATGCCGGGCCCTCAGTCCTTGTGTGGAGTCGGAGTCGGAACCTGAGGATTCCTCTCCAGTGTTGCCATGGATCTTGGGGTGCTTCTGAGTCTCCCCAGGGGAGTCAGGCATCGTCTCGAGTGGGGGCATGCACGTGCGCTTTCCTCCCGAGCTGCAGCAGTAGTGTCACGCTTCCTGTCACGTGGATCAAGGGATCTGTGGCTTTCCCTCGAGGCTGTCCCTCGAGGCTTTCCCACGAGGCTTTCCCACAGGGCTGTGCCACGTGCCACCTTGGTGTGAGTCGATCCTCGGCGTGAAAGACGAGCCGGTGAAGGGAAAAGAGGTTCCTCTGGAATGGACTGAGACATCTGGGGGACTCTTGGAATGGTGGCACGACCCTGGAGTTCCTCTCGCCGTTCCTGTTGAGAGGGCCTCCTCTTGAGATGCGACGGGAACGCCGGGAACTCTTTCCCGACGAAGCAGGGAAAGGATCCCTCATCTCGAGCTGCGAGGCGGAAACGGGGCTCCTCTGGATGTGGGCGGGACCCTCGTGATTCCTCTCGAGTGGAGACGGGTATGTCGGGGAACTTCTTGATTTGCACCAAGGGTGTGAAGGACCCTTTCGAAGTTCAGAGGTGAGGTGTGATCAGCCTCGAGACGCCTCAGCGGAAATGGGCCTCATCTCGCCTGGAGGGGAGAACCTCCTGGATTTTCTCGAGTTGCGGCAGGTCTTCTCGAGTTACGACGGGGACCTCAGGGACCCGCTCTGCTGGCCTCAGGAAAGGCCAGTCCCCATGCGAGTTGCTAGGGGACCTCTCGGGATTCCTCTCCCGTCCATGCCGGGGCCTCAGTCCTTGTGTGGAGTCGGGGCCGGAACCTGAGGATTCCTCTCCAGTGTTGCCATGGATCTTGGGGTGCTTCTGAGTCTCCCCAGGGGAGTCAGGCCTCGGCTCGAGTGGGGGCATGCACGTGCGCTTTCCTCCCGAGCTGCAGCAGTAGTGTCACGCTTCCTGTCACGTGTATCAAGGGATCTGTGGCTTTCCCTCGAGGCTGTCCCTCGAGGCTTTCCCACGAGGCTTTCCCACAGGGCTGTGCCACGTGCCACCTTGGTGTGAGTCGATCCTCGGCGTGAAAGACGAGCCGGTGAAGGGAAAAGTGGTTCCTCTGGAATGGACTGAGACATCTGGGGGACTCTTGGAATGGTGGCACGACCCTGGAGTTCCTCTCGCCGTTCCTGTTGAGAGGGCCTCCTCTTGAGATGCGACGGGAACGCCGGGAACTCTTTCCCGACGAAGCAGGGAAAGGATCCCTCATCTCGAGCTACGAGGCGGAAACGGGGCTCCTCTGGATGTGGGCGGGACCCTCGAGATTCCTCTCGAGTGGAGACGGCTAGGTCGGGGAACTTCTTGATGTGCACCAAGGGTGTGAAGGACCCTTTCGAAGTTCCAGAGGTGAGGTGTGATCAGCCTCGAGACGCCTCAGCGGAAATGGGCCTCATCTCGCCTGGAGGGGAGAACCTCCTGGATTTTCTCGAGTTGCGGCAGGTCTTCTCGAGTTACGACGGGGACCTCAGGGACCCGCTCTGGTGGCCTCAGGAAAGGCCAGTCCCCATGCGATTTGCTAGGGGACCTCTCGGGATTCCTCTCCCGTCCATGCCGGGGCCTCAGTCCTTGTGTGGAGTCGGGGCCGGAACCTGAGGATTCCTCTCCAGTGTTGCCATGGATCTTGGGGTGCTTCTGAGTCTCCCCAGGGGAGTCAGGCCTCGTCTCGAGTGGGGGCATGCACGTGCGCTTTCCTCCCGAGCTGCAGCAGTAGTGTCACGCTTCCTGTCACGTGGATCAAGGGATCTGTGGCTTTCCCTCGAGGCTGTCCCTCGAGGCTTTCCCACGAGGCTTTCCCACAGGGCTGTGCCACGTGCCACCTTGGTGTGAGTCGATCCTCGGCGTGAAAGACGAGCCGGTGAAGGGAAAAGAGGTTCCTCTGGAATGGACTGAGACATCTGGGGGACTCTTGGAATGGTGGCACGACCCTGGAGTTCCTCTCGCCGTTCCTGTTGAGAGGGCCTCCTCTTGAGATGCGACGGGAACGCCGGGAACTCTTTCCCGACGAAACAGGGAAAGGATCCCTCATCTCGAGCTACGAGGCGGAAACGGGGCTCCTCTGGATGTGGGCGGGACTCTCGTGATTCCTCTCGAGTGGAGACGGCTAGGTCGGGGAACTTCTTGATTTGCACCAAGGGTGTGAAGGACCCTTTCGAAGTTCCAGAGGTGAGGTGTGATCAGCCTCGAGACGCCTCAGCGGAAATGGGCCTCATCTCGCCTGGAGGGGAGAACCTCCTGGATTTTCTCGAGTTGCGGCAGGTCTTCTCGAGTTACGACGGGGACCTCAGGGACCCGCTCTGCTGGCCTCAGGAAAGGCCAGTCCCCATGCGAGTTGCTAGGGGACCTCTCGGGATTCCTCTCCCGTCCATGCCGGGGCCTCAGTCCTTGTGTGGAGTCGGGGCCGGAACCTGAGGATTCCTCTCCAGTGTTGCCATGGATCTTGGGGTGCTTCTGAGTCTCCCCAGGGGAGTCAGGCCTCGTCTCGAGTGGGGGCATGCACGTGCGCTTTCCTCCCGAGCTGCGGCAGTAGTGTCACGCTTCCTGTCACGTGGATCAAGGGATCTGTGGCTTTCCCTCGAGGCTGTCCCTCGAGGCTTTCCCACGAGGCTTTCCCACAGGGCTGTGCCACGTGCCACCTTGGTGTGAGTCGATCCTCGGCGTGAAAGACGAGCCGGTGAAGGGAAAAGAGGTTCCTCTGGAATGGACTGAGACATCTGGGGGACTCTTGGAATGGTGGCACGACCCTGGAGTTCCTCTCGCCGTTCCTGTTGAGAGGGCCTCCTCTTGAGATGCGACGGGAACGCCGGGAACTCTTTCCCGACGAAGCAGGGAAAGGATCCCTCATCTCGAGCTGCGAGGCGGAAACGGGGCTCCTCTGGATGTGGGCGGGACCCTCGTGATTCCTCTCGAGTGGAGACGGGTATGTCGGGGAACTTCTTGATTTGCACCAAGGGTGTGAAGGACCCTTTCGAAGTTCAGAGGTGAGGGGTGATCAGCCTCGAGACGCCTCAGCGGAAATGGGCCTCATCTCGCCTGGAGGGGAGAACCTCCTGGATTTTCTCGAGTTGCGGCAGGTCTTCTCGAGTTACGACGGGGACCTCAGGGACCCGCTCTGGTGGCCTCAGGAAAGGCCAGTCCCCATGCGAGTTGCTAGGGGACCTCTCGGGATTCCTCTCCCGTCCATGCTGGGGCCTCAGTCCTTGTGTGGAGTCGGGGCCGGAACCTGAGGATTCCTCTCCAGTGTTGCCATGGATCTTGGGGTGCTTCTGAGTCTCCCCAGGGGAGTCAGGCCTCGTCTCGAGTGGGGGCATGCACGTGCGCTTTCCTCCCGAGCTGCAGCAGTAGTGTCACGCTTCCTGTCACGTGGATCAAGGGATCTGTGGCTTTCCCTCGAGGCTGTCCCTCGAGGCTTTCCCACGAGGCTTTCCCACAGGGCTGTGCCACGTGCCACCTTGGTGTGAGTCGATCCTCGGCGTGAAAGACGAGCCGGTGAAGGGAAAAGAGGTTCCTCTGGAATGGACTGAGACATCTGGGGGACTCTTGGAATGGTGGCACGACCCTGGAGTTCCTCTCGCCGTTCCTGTTGAGAGGGCCTCCTCTTGAGATGCGACGGGAACGCCGGGAACTCTTTCCCGACGAAGCAGGGAAAGGATCCCTCATCTCGAGCTACGAGGCGGAAACGGGGCTCCTCTGGATGTGGGCGGGACTCTCGTGATTCCTCTCGAGTGGAGACGGCTAGGTCGGGGAACTTCTTGATTTGCACCAAGGGTGTGAAGGACCCTTTCGAAGTTCCAGAGGTGAGGTGTGATCAGCCTCGAGACGCCTCAGCGGAAATGGGCCTCATCTCGCCTGGAGGGGAGAACCTCCTGGATTTTCTCGAGTTGCGGCAGGTCTTCTCGAGTTACGACGGGGACCTCAGGGACCCGCTCTGCTGGCCTCAGGAAAGGCCAGTCCCCATGCGAGTTGCTAGGGGACCTCTCGGGATTCCTCTCCCGTCCATGCCGGGGCCTCAGTCCTTGTGTGGAGTCGGGGCCGGAACCTGAGGATTCCTCTCCAGTGTTGCCATGGATCTTGGGGTGCTTCTGAGTCTCCCCAGGGGAGTCAGGCCTCGTCTCGAGTGGGGGCATGCACGTGCGCTTTCCTCCCGAGCTGCGGCAGTAGTGTCACGCTTCCTGTCACGTGGATCAAGGGATCTGTGGCTTTCCCTCGAGGCTGTCCCTCGAGGCTTTCCCACGAGGCTTTCCCACAGGGCTGTGCCACGTGCCACCTTGGTGTGAGTCGATCCTCGGCGTGAAAGACGAGCCGGTGAAGGGAAAAGAGGTTCCTCTGGAATGGACTGAGACATCTGGGGGACTCTTGGAATGGTGGCACGACCCTGGAGTTCCTCTCGCCGTTCCTGTTGAGAGGGCCTCCTCTTGAGATGCGACGGGAACGCCGGGAACTCTTTCCCGACGAAGCAGGGAAAGGATCCCTCATCTCGAGCTGCGAGGCGGAAACGGGGCTCCTCTGGATGTGGGCGGGACCCTCGTGATTCCTCTCGAGTGGAGACGGGTATGTCGGGGAACTTCTTGATTTGCACCAAGGGTGTGAAGGACCCTTTCGAAGTTCAGAGGTGAGGGGTGATCAGCCTCGAGACGCCTCAGCGGAAATGGGCCTCATCTCGCCTGGAGGGGAGAACCTCCTGGATTTTCTCGAGTTGCGGCAGGTCTTCTCGAGTTACGACGGGGACCTCAGGGACCCGCTCTGGTGGCCTCAGGAAAGGCCAGTCCCCATGCGAGTTGCTAGGGGACCTCTCGGGATTCCTCTCCCGTCCATGCCGGGGCCTCAGTCCTTGTGTGGAGTCGGGGCCGGAACCTGAGGATTCCTCTCCAGTGTTGCCATGGATCTTGGGGTGCTTCTGAGTCTCCCCAGGGGAGTCAGGCCTCGTCTCGAGTGGGGGCATGCACGTGCGCTTTCCTCCCGAGCTGCAGCAGTAGTGTCACGCTTCCTGTCACGTGTATCAAGGGATCTGTGGCTTTCCCTCGAGGCTGTCCCTCGAGGCTTTCCCACGAGGCTTTCCCACAGGGCTGTGCCACGTGCCACCTTGGTGTGAGTCGATCCTCGGCGTGAAAGACGAGCCGGTGAAGGGAAAAGTGGTTCCTCTGGAATGGACTGAGACATCTGGGGGACTCTTGGAATGGTGGCACGACCCTGGAGTTCCTCTCGCCGTTCCTGTTGAGAGGGCCTCCTCTTGAGATGCGACGGGAACGCCGGGAACTCTTTCCCGACGAAGCAGGGAAAGGATCCCTCATCTCGAGCTACGAGGCGGAAACGGGGCTCCTCTGGATGTGGGCGGGACCCTCGAGATTCCTCTCGAGTGGAGACGGCTAGGTCGGGGAACTTCTTGATGTGCACCAAGGGTGTGAAGGACCCTTTCGAAGTTCCAGAGGTGAGGTGTGATCAGCCTCGAGACGCCTCAGCGGAAATGGGCCTCATCTCGCCTGGAGGGGAGAACCTCCTGGATTTTCTCGAGTTGCGGCAGGTCTTCTCGAGTTACGACGGGGACCTCAGGGACCCGCTCTGGTGGCCTCAGGAAAGGCCAGTCCCCATGCGATTTGCTAGGGGACCTCTCGGGATTCCTCTCCCGTCCATGCCGGGGCCTCAGTCCTTGTGTGGAGTCGGGGCCGGAACCTGAGGATTCCTCTCCAGTGTTGCCATGGATCTTGGGGTGCTTCTGAGTCTCCCCAGGGGAGTCAGGCCTCGTCTCGAGTGGGGGCATGCACGTGCGCTTTCCTCCCGAGCTGCAGCAGTAGTGTCACGCTTCCTGTCACGTGGATCAAGGGATCTGTGGCTTTCCCTCGAGGCTGTCCCTCGAGGCTTTCCCACGAGGCTTTCCCACAGGGCTGTGCCACGTGCCACCTTGGTGTGAGTCGATCCTCGGCGTGAAAGACGAGCCGGTGAAGGGAAAAGAGGTTCCTCTGGAATGGACTGAGACATCTGGGGGACTCTTGGAATGGTGGCACGACCCTGGAGTTCCTCTCGCCGTTCCTGTTGAGAGGGCCTCCTCTTGAGATGCGACGGGAACGCCGGGAACTCTTTCCCGACGAAGCAGGGAAAGGATCCCTCATCTCGAGCTACGAGGCGGAAACGGGGCTCCTCTGGATGTGGGCGGGACTCTCGTGATTCCTCTCGAGTGGAGACGGCTAGGTCGGGGAACTTCTTGATTTGCACCAAGGGTGTGAAGGACCCTTTCGAAGTTCCAGAGGTGAGGTGTGATCAGCCTCGAGACGCCTCAGCGGAAATGGGCCTCATCTCGCCTGGAGGGGAGAACCTCCTGGATTTTCTCGAGTTGCGGCAGGTCTTCTCGAGTTACGACGGGGACCTCAGGGACCCGCTCTGCTGGCCTCAGGAAAGGCCAGTCCCCATGCGAGTTGCTAGGGGACCTCTCGGTATTCCTCTCCCGTCCATGCCGGGGCCTCAGTCCTTGTGTGGAGTCGGGGCCGGAACCTGAGGATTCCTCTCCAGTGTTGCCATGGATCTTGGGGTGCTTCTGAGTCTCCCCAGGGGAGTCAGGCCTCGTCTCGAGTGGGGGCATGCACGTGCGCTTTCCTCCCGAGCTGCAGCAGTAGTGTCACGCTTCCTGTCACGTGGATCAAGGGATCTGTGGCTTTCCCTCGAGGCTGTCCCTCGAGGCTTTCCCACGAGGCTTTCCCACAGGGCTGTGCCACGTGCCACCTTGGTGTGAGTCGATCCTCGGCGTGAAAGACGAGCCGGTGAAGGGAAAAGAGGTTCCTCTGGAATGGACTGAGACATCTGGGGGACTCTTGGAATGGTGGCACGACCCTGGAGTTCCTCTCGCCGTTCCTGTTGAGAGGGCCTCCTCTTGAGATGCGACGGGAACGCCGGGAACTCTTTCCCGACGAAGCAGGGAAAGGATCCCTCATCTCGAGCTGCGAGGCGGAAACGGGGCTCCTCTGGATGTGGGCGGGACCCTCGTGATTCCTCTCGAGTGGAGACGGGTATGTCGGGGAACTTCTTGATTTGCACCAAGGGTGTGAAGGACCCTTTCGAAGTTCAGAGGTGAGGGGTGATCAGCCTCGAGACGCCTCAGCGGAAATGGGCCTCATCTCGCCTGGAGGGGAGAACCTCCTGGATTTTCTCGAGTTGCGGCAGGTCTTCTCGAGTTACGACGGGGACCTCAGGGACCCGCTCTGGTGGCCTCAGGAAAGGCCAGTCCCCATGCGAGTTGCTAGGGGACCTCTCGGGATTCCTCTCCCGTCCATGCTGGGGCCTCAGTCCTTGTGTGGAGTCGGGGCCGGAACCTGAGGATTCCTCTCCAGTGTTGCCATGGATCTTGGGGTGCTTCTGAGTCTCCCCAGGGGAGTCAGGCCTCGTCTCGAGTGGGGGCATGCACGTGCGCTTTCCTCCCGAGCTGCAGCAGTAGTGTCACGCTTCCTGTCACGTGGATCAAGGGATCTGTGGCTTTCCCTCGAGGCTGTCCCTCGAGGCTTTCCCACGAGGCTTTCCCACAGGGCTGTGCCACGTGCCACCTTGGTGTGAGTCGATCCTCGGCGTGAAAGACGAGCCGGTGAAGGGAAAAGAGGTTCCTCTGGAATGGACTGAGACATCTGGGGGACTCTTGGAATGGTGGCACGACCCTGGAGTTCCTCTCGCCGTTCCTGTTGAGAGGGCCTCCTCTTGAGATGCGACGGGAACGCCGGGAACTCTTTCCCGACGAAGCAGGGAAAGGATCCCTCATCTCGAGCTACGAGGCGGAAACGGGGCTCCTCTGGATGTGGGCGGGACTCTCGTGATTCCTCTCGAGTGGAGACGGCTAGGTCGGGGAACTTCTTGATTTGCACCAAGGGTGTGAAGGACCCTTTCGAAGTTCCAGAGGTGAGGTGTGATCAGCCTCGAGACGCCTCAGCGGAAATGGGCCTCATCTCGCCTGGAGGGGAGAACCTCCTGGATTTTCTCGAGTTGCGGCAGGTCTTCTCGAGTTACGACGGGGACCTCAGGGACCCGCTCTGCTGGCCTCAGGAAAGGCCAGTCCCCATGCGAGTTGCTAGGGGACCTCTCGGGATTCCTCTCCCGTCCATGCCGGGGCCTCAGTCCTTGTGTGGAGTCGGGGCCGGAACCTGAGGATTCCTCTCCAGTGTTGCCATGGATCTTGGGGTGCTTCTGAGTCTCCCCAGGGGAGTCAGGCCTCGTCTCGAGTGGGGGCATGCACGTGCGCTTTCCTCCCGAGCTGCGGCAGTAGTGTCACGCTTCCTGTCACGTGGATCAAGGGATCTGTGGCTTTCCCTCGAGGCTGTCCCTCGAGGCTTTCCCACGAGGCTTTCCCACAGGGCTGTGCCACGTGCCACCTTGGTGTGAGTCGATCCTCGGCGTGAAAGACGAGCCGGTGAAGGGAAAAGAGGTTCCTCTGGAATGGACTGAGACATCTGGGGGACTCTTGGAATGGTGGCACGACCCTGGAGTTCCTCTCGCCGTTCCTGTTGAGAGGGCCTCCTCTTGAGATGCGACGGGAACGCCGGGAACTCTTTCCCGACGAAGCAGGGAAAGGATCCCTCATCTCGAGCTGCGAGGCGGAAACGGGGCTCCTCTGGATGTGGGCGGGACCCTCGTGATTCCTCTCGAGTGGAGACGGGTATGTCGGGGAACTTCTTGATTTGCACCAAGGGTGTGAAGGACCCTTTCGAAGTTCAGAGGTGAGGGGTGATCAGCCTCGAGACGCCTCAGCGGAAATGGGCCTCATCTCGCCTGGAGGGGAGAACCTCCTGGATTTTCTCGAGTTGCGGCAGGTCTTCTCGAGTTACGACGGGGACCTCAGGGACCCGCTCTGGTGGCCTCAGGAAAGGCCAGTCCCCATGCGAGTTGCTAGGGGACCTCTCGGGATTCCTCTCCCGTCCATGCCGGGGCCTCAGTCCTTGTGTGGAGTCGGGGCCGGAACCTGAGGATTCCTCTCCAGTGTTGCCATGGATCTTGGGGTGCTTCTGAGTCTCCCCAGGGGAGTCAGGCCTCGTCTCGAGTGGGGGCATGCACGTGCGCTTTCCTCCCGAGCTGCAGCAGTAGTGTCACGCTTCCTGTCACGTGTATCAAGGGATCTGTGGCTTTCCCTCGAGGCTGTCCCTCGAGGCTTTCCCACGAGGCTTTCCCACAGGGCTGTGCCACGTGCCACCTTGGTGTGAGTCGATCCTCGGCGTGAAAGACGAGCCGGTGAAGGGAAAAGTGGTTCCTCTGGAATGGACTGAGACATCTGGGGGACTCTTGGAATGGTGGCACGACCCTGGAGTTCCTCTCGCCGTTCCTGTTGAGAGGGCCTCCTCTTGAGATGCGACGGGAACGCCGGGAACTCTTTCCCGACGAAGCAGGGAAAGGATCCCTCATCTCGAGCTACGAGGCGGAAACGGGGCTCCTCTGGATGTGGGCGGGACCCTCGAGATTCCTCTCGAGTGGAGACGGCTAGGTCGGGGAACTTCTTGATGTGCACCAAGGGTGTGAAGGACCCTTTCGAAGTTCCAGAGGTGAGGTGTGATCAGCCTCGAGACGCCTCAGCGGAAATGGGCCTCATCTCGCCTGGAGGGGAGAACCTCCTGGATTTTCTCGAGTTGCGGCAGGTCTTCTCGAGTTACGACGGGGACCTCAGGGACCCGCTCTGGTGGCCTCAGGAAAGGCCAGTCCCCATGCGATTTGCTAGGGGACCTCTCGGGATTCCTCTCCCGTCCATGCCGGGGCCTCAGTCCTTGTGTGGAGTCGGGGCCGGAACCTGAGGATTCCTCTCCAGTGTTGCCATGGATCTTGGGGTGCTTCTGAGTCTCCCCAGGGGAGTCAGGCCTCGTCTCGAGTGGGGGCATGCACGTGCGCTTTCCTCCCGAGCTGCAGCAGTAGTGTCACGCTTCCTGTCACGTGGATCAAGGGATCTGTGGCTTTCCCTCGAGGCTGTCCCTCGAGGCTTTCCCACGAGGCTTTCCCACAGGGCTGTGCCACGTGCCACCTTGGTGTGAGTCGATCCTCGGCGTGAAAGACGAGCCGGTGAAGGGAAAAGAGGTTCCTCTGGAATGGACTGAGACATCTGGGGGACTCTTGGAATGGTGGCACGACCCTGGAGTTCCTCTCGCCGTTCCTGTTGAGAGGGCCTCCTCTTGAGATGCGACGGGAACGCCGGGAACTCTTTCCCGACGAAGCAGGGAAAGGATCCCTCATCTCGAGCTACGAGGCGGAAACGGGGCTCCTCTGGATGTGGGCGGGACTCTCGTGATTCCTCTCGAGTGGAGACGGCTAGGTCGGGGAACTTCTTGATTTGCACCAAGGGTGTGAAGGACCCTTTCGAAGTTCCAGAGGTGAGGTGTGATCAGCCTCGAGACGCCTCAGCGGAAATGGGCCTCATCTCGCCTGGAGGGGAGAACCTCCTGGATTTTCTCGAGTTGCGGCAGGTCTTCTCGAGTTACGACGGGGACCTCAGGGACCCGCTCTGCTGGCCTCAGGAAAGGCCAGTCCCCATGCGAGTTGCTAGGGGACCTCTCGGTATTCCTCTCCCGTCCATGCCGGGGCCTCAGTCCTTGTGTGGAGTCGGGGCCGGAACCTGAGGATTCCTCTCCAGTGTTGCCATGGATCTTGGGGTGCTTCTGAGTCTCCCCAGGGGAGTCAGGCCTCGTCTCGAGTGGGGGCATGCACGTGCGCTTTCCTCCCGAGCTGCAGCAGTAGTGTCACGCTTCCTGTCACGTGGATCAAGGGATCTGTGGCTTTCCCTCGAGGCTGTCCCTCGAGGCTTTCCCACGAGGCTTTCCCACAGGGCTGTGCCACGTGCCACCTTGGTGTGAGTCGATCCTCGGCGTGAAAGACGAGCCGGTGAAGGGAAAAGAGGTTCCTCTGGAATGGACTGAGACATCTGGGGGACTCTTGGAATGGTGGCACGACCCTGGAGTTCCTCTCGCCGTTCCTGTTGAGAGGGCCTCCTCTTGAGATGCGACGGGAACGCCGGGAACTCTTTCCCGACGAAGCAGGGAAAGGATCCCTCATCTCGAGCTGCGAGGCGGAAACGGGGCTCCTCTGGATGTGGGCGGGACCCTCGTGATTCCTCTCGAGTGGAGACGGGTATGTCGGGGAACTTCTTGATTTGCACCAAGGGTGTGAAGGACCCTTTCGAAGTTCAGAGGTGAGGGGTGATCAGCCTCGAGACGCCTCAGCGGAAATGGGCCTCATCTCGCCTGGAGGGGAGAACCTCCTGGATTTTCTCGAGTTGCGGCAGGTCTTCTCGAGTTACGACGGGGACCTCAGGGACCCGCTCTGGTGGCCTCAGGAAAGGCCAGTCCCCATGCGAGTTGCTAGGGGACCTCTCGGGATTCCTCTCCCGTCCATGCTGGGGCCTCAGTCCTTGTGTGGAGTCGGGGCCGGAACCTGAGGATTCCTCTCCAGTGTTGCCATGGATCTTGGGGTGCTTCTGAGTCTCCCCAGGGGAGTCAGGCCTCGTCTCGAGTGGGGGCATGCACGTGCGCTTTCCTCCCGAGCTGCAGCAGTAGTGTCACGCTTCCTGTCACGTGGATCAAGGGATCTGTGGCTTTCCCTCGAGGCTGTCCCTCGAGGCTTTCCCACGAGGCTTTCCCACAGGGCTGTGCCACGTGCCACCTTGGTGTGAGTCGATCCTCGGCGTGAAAGACGAGCCGGTGAAGGGAAAAGAGGTTCCTCTGGAATGGACTGAGACATCTGGGGGACTCTTGGAATGGTGGCACGACCCTGGAGTTCCTCTCGCCGTTCCTGTTGAGAGGGCCTCCTCTTGAGATGCGACGGGAACGCCGGGAACTCTTTCCCGACGAAGCAGGGAAAGGATCCCTCATCTCGAGCTACGAGGCGGAAACGGGGCTCCTCTGGATGTGGGCGGGACTCTCGTGATTCCTCTCGAGTGGAGACGGCTAGGTCGGGGAACTTCTTGATTTGCACCAAGGGTGTGAAGGACCCTTTCGAAGTTCCAGAGGTGAGGTGTGATCAGCCTCGAGACGCCTCAGCGGAAATGGGCCTCATCTCGCCTGGAGGGGAGAACCTCCTGGATTTTCTCGAGTTGCGGCAGGTCTTCTCGAGTTACGACGGGGACCTCAGGGACCCGCTCTGCTGGCCTCAGGAAAGGCCAGTCCCCATGCGAGTTGCTAGGGGACCTCTCGGGATTCCTCTCCCGTCCATGCCGGGGCCTCAGTCCTTGTGTGGAGTCGGGGCCGGAACCTGAGGATTCCTCTCCAGTGTTGCCATGGATCTTGGGGTGCTTCTGAGTCTCCCCAGGGGAGTCAGGCCTCGTCTCGAGTGGGGGCATGCACGTGCGCTTTCCTCCCGAGCTGCGGCAGTAGTGTCACGCTTCCTGTCACGTGGATCAAGGGATCTGTGGCTTTCCCTCGAGGCTGTCCCTCGAGGCTTTCCCACGAGGCTTTCCCACAGGGCTGTGCCACGTGCCACCTTGGTGTGAGTCGATCCTCGGCGTGAAAGACGAGCCGGTGAAGGGAAAAGAGGTTCCTCTGGAATGGACTGAGACATCTGGGGGACTCTTGGAATGGTGGCACGACCCTGGAGTTCCTCTCGCCGTTCCTGTTGAGAGGGCCTCCTCTTGAGATGCGACGGGAACGCCGGGAACTCTTTCCCGACGAAGCAGGGAAAGGATCCCTCATCTCGAGCTGCGAGGCGGAAACGGGGCTCCTCTGGATGTGGGCGGGACCCTCGTGATTCCTCTCGAGTGGAGACGGGTATGTCGGGGAACTTCTTGATTTGCACCAAGGGTGTGAAGGACCCTTTCGAAGTTCAGAGGTGAGGGGTGATCAGCCTCGAGACGCCTCAGCGGAAATGGGCCTCATCTCGCCTGGAGGGGAGAACCTCCTGGATTTTCTCGAGTTGCGGCAGGTCTTCTCGAGTTACGACGGGGACCTCAGGGACCCGCTCTGGTGGCCTCAGGAAAGG